>NC_140177.1:71671084-71709789 GCF_963971535.1 Notolepis coatsorum | reverse complement strand
AGAGAGAGAGAATGAGAGAGAGAGAGAGAGAAAGAGTGAGAGAGAGAGAGAGAGAGAGAGAGAGAGAGAGAGAGAGAGAGAGAGAGAGAGAGAGAGAGAGAGAGAGAGAGAGAGAGAGAGAGAGGGAGAGAGAGAGAGAGAGGGGGCAGAGAGAGAGATAGAGAGGGAGAGAAATATAGGGAAAGGTGGGAGAGAGAGGAATGGAGGCAGATAGAGAAAGATACAGAGATATAGAGATTAATAGTCTTGTTCATTATGAGGGTCATCAGTAATTCTGAGCACTAACATGTGACATTTGATTTGAAGATGTCTTCTAGTGACATAATGGGTAATGGCTCCATTAAAATGTCTAAGCAATTTTTTAAACACTCAAATTCACTCAAATAGATGTATGATTATCTCCCTCAGTAACAATGAAAATGATGTACAGGTGTGCAGTACAGGGGGCACAGGTGTGCAGCACAGAGGGCACAGGTGTGCAGTAGAGGGGGGCACAGGTGTACAGCACAGGGGGCACAGGTGTACAGCACAGGGGGCACAGGTGTGCAGTAGAGGGGGCACAGGTGTACAGCACAGGGGGCACAGGACCGTGCAGGTGTACAGTACAGGTGGCACAGGTGTGCAGTACAGGGGGCACAGGTGTGCAGTACAGGGGGCACAGGTGTGCAGCACAGTGGGCATCAGCTGTTGCTCCAAGTTTCGCAATTGAAACAGATGACTGGCTTGCCACTAGGCAATAGTTGTATACACTATTATGTACTGTAGGTATACTATACTGTAATGTGTACTGTAATGTGTACTATATGTGTGTAAAGAAAATAAAATAAAAACGAAACGTAAGTCTTCAGGGGTAGGGCCCGACAAGCCTAGTGCTGCTCCCTTCAGCCCTTTTCGGACAATTGGACAATGCTGCAATAGCAGCTGGTAAAACGTTGGCGATTTATGGAATGACCGTTGTTATGTGTCCAAAACCCGAAATAAAAAAGAACTGAACTGAACTGAACTGAACTGAAGTGGCTTGCCACTAGGCCTGTGGGAACAATAGACTCTCTTCACAGTGACAAAAGTTGAGTAAAGACAAGCCTCCCTGAACAAGAACAATCAGGAGATGTCAGAGACAACAAGAACCTTGCTGCCACATGCCAGCATGGCCAAACACAGAGATCATCCAAATTTCACAAAATCATAATTCCTAACGTTATAGTTGGTATTGTCCCTGCCGTGCACTGGCACTGAATGGCTGTAGTGATGGTGGGATATAATAATCTGCGTTGTATTTTTAGCATTTGTTAATAATAAGGGGAGTGCAGAAGAGAGGAGACATTATTTGAGTCTCATTTGTTATTATGAAATAGTTGATCAGCATTGTATCGACCATCGGCCACCCTGCTCTCTAGATATCTGCGTCGGCATCAGCCACTGGAAAACCCATATCGGTCGACCACTCATTAGCTGCAGCTGTGTTTACTCCTCATCTATGATTCGTCTGACTGTTGGTTGAGAAAAGGGTCTGTTGCAGGTTAGGTCACCGTATGGGAGCTTTATTAAATACACTGCCTCTAACATTGCCAGGGAAACCCTCCTCTTCCTCAGTGCTGCTTCTCAGCTACTGACTCCTACTCTGTCACTCAATGTTGTCGCACCGTCCAGCTTCTATACTCTGCCATTCAGCTCGGAGATAATGAAGTGAAACTAGAGGTGGGCATAGATAATTTTTTTTAATCTAGATTAATCTATCTGCAATCCTGGATTTAATCTAGATTCATCTAGATTAAAATGGCAAAAAAAAAATCTGCCGAAGGCATTCAAAATATGTGTGTTCTACCCAAATAATGACCAGAAGTAAGTCCTTACTTTTTCTTTCCTCCTTACGTTTCTCAGGCCAGGTGGCCCATTACACCATGAGCCCATCTCCCGTTTCCAAAATGCATTACAGACTGTTTGAAAAAGCTGTTTTGCTATGATAATTGGTAATAAAATATCAAAATAATGTTCAATAAGATGTACTTGTGTTTAATAAATAGTTTTATTCAGAAGTTAACACAAATAAATAATATTACCAGTACAGTATCGAGCACACTCTCAGGAGCAAAACAGAAAGAAGCATTTCAAACTTGAACTATGTGACATGGCTTGACTCAATCAGTCCAATCTCTATTGCTCCTTCTTCCACCAGTCACTCAGGCAGACCAGCTTGTTTTATGTAGCGGTGTCTACTTATAGTGCCTATAATATTTTTCCTGTTGGGTGCCAGACAGGGCCAAACCCTGCCAATGCAAATCAAATTACCTTTTTAATTGGTTAATTAGGCCTATAGCTCCGGCATAAGACTGTACCACATAAAGGTAGACAAATAATTTAATTAATAGTAGGCCTAGACTACTGAGCAAGCTAAATCATAAGTTAGTTTGCTCAAATGTAACAATCAATTACCTTTTCATAAATTCAAAAACCACTCAAGAGTCATGCTCAATTCAAAATCAAAATGTCCATGTATTGGATTAAATTCAAATCATAAGCAAACATTTCATAAAACAAACAATTCATTTTCAGTCCAGCATGTGTGTTAAACTCCCATAAACCAGTCGGGTCACTCAATTCTGTTCAGTCTGTGGGGCAGCGGTGGCCTAAAGGTTAGAGAAGCGGGTTTGTGACCGGAAGGTTGCCGGTTCGATCCCTGGGACCGGCAGGAACACCAACCACTGAAGTGCCCTTGAGCCCCAACTGCTCCAGTGGATTTGCTCAGTGGCCAATGGTGTCAACTGTGGTTGTACTGGGCAGCTCCCAGGTGTGAATGGAACTGTGTGAATGTGAAGCAGGGCGTTCCTGAAAAAGAGCATCTGTGCTCAGCGAACCTACCCTGGGTAAATAAAGGTAAAAAAGAAAATAGTAAAATAAAAAATTAATTTAAAAAAAATCTTTTTTAGTTTAATGGCGTCAATTATATTATCGCGCGATACTAGTCTCGCGTTAACGCAGCACGTTAACGCCGTTAACGGCCCAGCTCTAAGTGAAACACAACCAACTTCTCCCACTGCTCCACATACACCAACCATCACCTATAAGCACACTCAGATAAACACAAACACACTCATATATGCATGCATTGCACACACACGTGCACACTATGATGGAAAGTTGACAGGCTGTCTAATCTCCAATACCAGATGATAGACAGCTCTCAGAACATCATTACAACCAATCAGATATAAATCAGCCAGATGGGGGGAGGGCAGATAGGGGGCACTAACCACCTATTCCATCATGGTCACCATCATGCACGCATGCACGCACACACACACACACACACACACACACACACACACACACACACACACACACACACACACAGACACACACACACACACACGCACACACATACACACACACGCGCGCGCGGTGCACCATGCTCCTGCTGACATCAGTGAAATCTCAGCCAGCTGTCTGAATGAGGAGTTCACTCAAATCTTCCATCCTTCTGTTTTTCTCCCAGCATCCCTCCTCTCCTTATCAATCTTTTTTCTCCCAGCATCCCTCTCTCTATTCCTCGTCTTCTTATCAATCTCCCAGTGCTCTGTTATGCTGATGACTCCATCATCACCATGACACAAACCAACTGGCTTTTGAATGGGAACATCTCTCTCTCTTGCTTTGTTTCTGGTGGGCCACTAGGGTTATCCTTGACTAAAGAAATGCCAGCAATAGACACATTTATTGACAAATCTGATGACAAATCTGTAAAATTGTGTTTCCCACAAGCAATCATACAGAAGGGACGTTTAAAATGTTTAATCTGAACAGAGAGAAAGAGAGAGAGAGAGAGAGAGAGAGAGAGAGAGAGAGAGAGAGAGAGAGAGAGAGAGAGAGAGAGAGAGAGAAGTTGTCTAATTCTTCTTATTGTCTGTACTCCCAAGTGAAGCACTAGAGTTTGGCGCTGATAGATAGAACAATAGAAAAAATTACTAGGGGTGTAATGATTCGACCTCGATTAGATTCGATTATGATTCTTCAGGCAACGATTCAATGCATCATGAAATCTAGGGATGTCCCGATCCGATCACGTGAACGGGATCGGGGCCGATCACGTGATTTTCCGAAGATCGGGATCGGCAAAAAAATATATATATTTATTTTTAATTTTATTTATTTAAAAAAAATTTTATTCAACAAACATGACCATGTTCACGTCTTAAACTCATACTGAGGCCTTAGTTTTGGTTTTTAATTGCATATCATCATTCATTTATTTATTGTCACACAGAGCAGAAGAATTTTGCCAAAACAAACCAATAGTATCCAGCTGCAGAACGGCAGACCAGCCACACTCTCAGACCCAAATTTAAAAAAATTATTTTAATTTTTTTAATCCCAATTTCTCACATTACATTCACCCTGAATGTTGACGTTATCCAGGTGAAAAGTTAACTTCATTCAAGCGAGGCATTGCAATCCTTGACATAAATCATTTGATGTATAATTAAATCAAAGGAAATGCGTTTGGGTCTGAGATTGTGGCTGGTCTGCCGTTCTGCAGCTGGATACTATTGGTTTGTTTTGGCAAAATTCTTCTGCTCTGTGTGACAATAAATAAATGAATGATGATATGCAATTTATAACCAAAACTAAGGCCTCAGTATGAGTTTAAGACGTGAACATGGTCATGTTAGTTGAATAAAAAAAAATAAAAAAATTTGTTTTGTTTTTGTTGTTGATCGGATCGGGAAAGATCGGTATCGGTAGATACTCAAAATCACATGATCGGGATCGGATCGGGAGCAAAAAAACGTGATCGGGACATCCCTAATGAAATCTCTTCATTTGACCACGATTCGATTCGATTCGATTTGATTAGATACATTTTCGATACATTTTCTATCAGTTAATTCCCCAGAAAATGTTGAATACAAAAATGTGGCTGGGGGAACTGATTCACTCAGCATGAATGGACTATAGGTCAATAAAAACAATACACACAAAAAATTATAATAATACTTTTTTTATTTCGATTATAATCGATTCTAACATATTCAAATCGATGCATCGAATCGAACACATTAGAATCGATGCATTTTAATTAATCGATGCATCGTTACACCCCTAAAAATTACTAAATAAGGGGCGCCCCTGTTGCGCACCACGTTAATGCGCATGCTGCGTAATCGCAACATCCTGGGTTAAAATCCGGCCCAGTATGTGTCACATGTCCTTCCCCATCTCTCTCCCGATTTCTCTCTCTGACTATCTATCAATAAAGCACTAAAATGACTAGTTGACGGATACCGATTTGGCTGACAAAGACCATACAGGTATCTTAAATGGACACTTCACCAAAAAACAATGCAGATTTATTTTGCACATAATCTCCACTCTAAACAGTTTTGCACAATTTAGTTTCACAGTTATTGAAATTAAATGAGTTTGAATATGGCCACCAGTTTATTTTATTTTATTTGGATCCCCATTAGCCACAGCAGTGCTGGGGCTATTCTTCCTGGGGTCCATAACACATAAAATACAGTTACAGACGTATACACTCACAACATTTACATGTCATACAGACAATTAAAACAACAATAAAAACCCTTATACAAACTGAAGGGTGGGGATCGAACGTTGTGAACAAGCGACTCCTACAAGTCGGTTGGTGCGCCTGCGCAGTAGAATCAGGAAGTGTCGGGGGCAGCGTGAGCCTCCCACGCGTTACTCCTCGACACTGAGAGATCGAGCTGCGCAGGTGAAAAGATGCGACTGCTGTTACCTCAAGTACCGGAGGGGACTTGTGCTATGTATGACTTAGTCCACATTGCAGCCGGCTTGTGGGAGGCAAGAAACAGCGTTCGTGACAGGGGAGGGTTGAATTGGATGATACGAAATTGGGATGGGAGAAAATATAGAAAAATGGGAGAAAAAGTGGATAAAAAAAAAAAAAAACCTTATACACTCATAACATTTACATGACATACAGACCATTAAAACAACAATAAAAACCCTTATACACTCACAACATTTACATGTCATACAGACAATTAAAACAACAGTAAAAACCCTAATCAAATTCATAATACAATATAAAAATACAAAATTATACAATATTTTAATAATATATCCCTATCAGACACATGCCTTTTCATCCATATATACCTATCTCTTTATCAGACACATACATTTTAATTTACGTACACACTATCTATTAGGGAATGTCAATTTCTTTGGTTGAAAATGTTGTTTTACCACGATTTTGAAACGGCATTTACTATTCTCCTGCTTAACATGTCTGGGAAGAGAGTTCCATTCCTGCATACCACGGAACATGACAGTTCGCTTCATTGCATTTGACCTCACTTTTGGAAGTGTAAAACCTCGTGCAGAAGCATGTCTGGTGGAATGGTTGTGTCTGTCAAGACTTATTGATAAATTGTTATATAAAATTGAGGGGATCTTTGTAACAAAAATATTCCTAGTGAATACAAGGAGTGAGCAGAGTAATTTATGTTTGACAAGTAACCAAGTTAAACAACTGTGCATCGCTGCAACATTAGTTCTGTACTCACAGCGAAGCGCTATACGTGCTGCTTTGTTTTGTACCATTTGTAATTTTTTCAGTTTACTCGTCGTTACATTCGACCATACTGCAGGACAATAGTCAAGATTTGACAAAACCAGAGCTTGAATGACCTGTTTGATAGAATTTAGTGGTAACAAATGAGCACATCTTTTAACAACAGAAATCCCTCTTCCCATTTTCACTACTATATTGTTTATATGGTGTGACCATGACAATTTACTGTCTAATGTTACCAGTGACGTCACCGAGGTCATTGAATCCTTGTGCTATATGAAATGCAGCACCCTTTAATGTCCTTTAATATTTTTGGATGTGTGTGAGATTATGTGCAAAATGAATCAACTGACGTCAAACCCTGCCCTCTTTTTTGAGGATCATGTGTTCATGATGTATATCCTTCCAGCACCAAACCTATTCATGTTCTCCTGTCTCCCATTTGTCTCATCCCTCCTCTTCCACCATATCCATATCCCTCCTAAATTAATCTATCTCCCCTTCCTCTCTCGCTCCATCCCTCCCTCCCTCCCTCTCTTTCTTCTCTGATCACTCTAACCTCAGCACTCCTATATCCACTTATGGCAAAACTTTCTCTTGAATAGAAACATCTATTTATTTTCCTCTCTCTCTCTACCCATCTCTCTATCCCTCTCTCTCTCCCCATCTCCCTCTCTCTCCCTTTCTACCCATCTCTCTATCTCTCCTTCCCTCCCTCTCGATCTCCCTCCATCTCTACCCATCTATCTATCTCTAATTCCCCCCCTCTCTCTCTACCCATCTCTCCTCCCCCCTCTCTAAACATCCCTCCCTCCCTCCCTCCCTCCCTCCCTCCCTCCCTCCCTCCCTCCCTCCCTCCCTCCCTCCCTCCCTCCCTCCCTCTCCCCATCTCTTTCCCTCCCTCCCTCACTCCCTCTCCCCATCTTTCTATCTCTCTTTCCCTCCCTCTCTACACATCTATCTATCTCTCCTTCCCTCCCTCTCCCTCTACCCACCTCTCTCTCCCTCCCTCCCTCCCTCCCTCCCCTCTTTTCCCTCAAATGTATCCTGCTCCTCTCAGCATAACCTCCTCCCTCTGGCTGCTGTCACATAGTTAGTGTGTCTAAATGCAGAGGGAGACAGGGAGGATGGATGGATGGACACTCTATTCTCTCTGGCCCAGCCCGTCTCTAACACACACACACACACACACACACACACACACACACACACACACACACACACACACACACACACACACACACACACACACACACACACACACACACACACACACACACACACACACACACACACACACACACACACACACACACACACACACACACACACACACACACACACACCCGTGAGATATAAACAGGTCAATTTCATGACAGCTTCTTCTTCTCGTGTCTAAATCGTCCGTTTTGTGACGTGAAATAAATCTCGACCCGGTACTGATCGGGCTCAAGAGGTTAATGGCACAAGTTCGGTTGGTTGGGCTCAGACTACCCCCAAATCATCTCAACATTGTGTACTGTAATTGGCAATAGCTTGATCCACAAAGTCATCGTCCATTGGCACAACCCTAATCAACACACACACACACACACGCTGGATTCCAAACAGAGATTGCAACACTCAACACAGCGGGGGCACGGCAAACACTTGCTCCCAATTCCCAATTATGGCACATCAGGGTGCTGCCTGCCTTGCTACTATGGCTTTAGTCATTATCACACTTCCACTTTGTATCTGCAGCTGTGTGTGTGTGTGTGTGTGTGTGTGTGTGTGTGTGTGTGTGTGTGTGTGTGTGTGTGTGTGTGTGTGTGTGTGTGTGTGTGTGTGTGTGTGTGTGTGTGTGTGTGCATGCGTGCGTGTGCGTGTGTGTGCATGTGCATGATCTGTGCCTGAGCCTTGTGTGAACTGTGAGATGACAGCATAGCCTGGCACAGAGAGAGAGGAGGGAGGGAGGGATTGGGGGGGGGGTTGATTGTAGGACGAAACAGCAAGAGCAAGGGAGAGTGAGAGGGAGAGGGAGAGGTATAGAAAAAGAGAGGTAGAGAGAGACAGAGAGAGAGAGAAGAGAGAGTGTGAGAGGTAGAGAGAGAGAGACAGAGACAGCAGGCTGAGCCAGCTATCAGGGCATCAGCTCTGTCATGCTGGGGGCTAAAATCCCATGTCAAACCCTCTCTTTAAGCTGTCAATGCCACACACACACAGGCCAAGCCCAAGCAGATCATTCTAAATGTGTGTGTGCGTGTGTGTGTGTGTGTGTGTGTGTGTGTGTGTGTGTGTGTGTGTGTGTGTGTGTGTGTGTGTGTGTGTGTGTGTGTGTGTGTGTGTGTGTGTGTGTGTGTGTGTGTGTGTGTGTGTGTGTGTGTGTGTGTGTGTGCATGCGTGTGTGTCTGTCTGGGACTCAGCTGTCTAATAAAAGGTTTTAAGGCAGCTGAAAGCGTCTCTGTGTTGTACCTTGGCCATAATAACTGTAGTAACCAGGCAAACATGCAGGTGTGTGTATAATGTTCAGTAGAGCTATACATAATTTTTTTTAACATAAACATGTACAGTATATAACATTACATAATGGGATGCTAGCTAAGGCTTTCAATACTTACAATAACCTCAAGGACTAAGGAGTTCCAAATTATTTTAAAGGCTTGATTTATATTTTCATTCCTTGGTCGGCTATGTGAATACAACAAGTGTAAAGTCATTCAAGGCTGGGAGAAACCAATTTGACACATCCCTACTGTGCACGCCACACGCACATGTTGGTGTGTGCTTGTCTGTGTGAAGTCAAGTCGAGTTTTATTTGTCACGGCATACAAGCATACAGTGAAATGCGGGGGGTCATGCCCGCAGCGATGTGCAACACAAGTAATAAGACAGGAATGAGAATAGGACATTTGTGCAATAATACAATGTGCAATAATACAATGCAATAATACAAGTAATAATAATAACAACAGGTATATGTACATAAAGTTTACAAGAGCATGCGGACATGCTTCCGGTTTAGCTATAGAATGGAGTACAGTAAGTCGCATGTGACACAGCTGCTCACCCGTTTTTTTTTTTTTTTTTTTTTAAACATATTTATATACCACCAATGCGTGTAAAACTTGACGCATATGTCAACTGAGATTATCAACTAACTATATTGACTGAAAGATTCGAGATGCCATTAACAAGGAAAGATAAAACGATTGCAAAACCCGCCTATGGTCGCAGGATACGTGCGAAAAATAGCAGAGGATATGGACGAGTTGGCATCCCCCTCAACCCCTATAAACACCTCCGCAGATACGGAATATATCATCCGGGAAATGAAAAAAATGGAGAAGACAATAACCGAAAAAGTAGATGCTATCAAAGAATCTATCGAATGCAAAATAGAAGCGCTAAGGGTGGATGCCGACGCACATATTAAGCGCACCGTAGCACTGGAAACTGGTTTGGAGGAACACCAACAGAATTTCAGTCGGATCTACAAAGACGTAGCTGATATCAACGATAAACTAACGGCTGAGATGAAGGGAAACTACAAAGAACTCAAGACGGAGCTCAACGATATAACGGCTGAGCTTAAGCGAATCAATGAAGGACAAAAAGCTAAAATATTCTAGATGGAATATCAAAGTCGCAAGTTGAATATTCGTATAGTCGGACTGGACGAGTCGGTGAGCTGCACACATCCTGAAGCGTTTGCGACAGAAAATCCTGGGACCAACAATCCTTCCTACGGTACCTGAGGTGGAGCAGTGTTACAGATTGGGGACCCGATCCAACGACAATAACGTCAGACCCAGAGTGATAATGGTTGTCCTGCGTCAAGTCAGAATAAAAGAAATGATCATTCGTGAGACTCACAGGGTGAAAGGCAATCTGAAACACAAGGATATATCAATACACTTCTTTGAAGATTATTGTCGGGATGTGGTGATCTTGCGGGCCAAGTACAAGACGGTGATGTCCCAATCTGGAGAAATACAAACCCATATTAATATACCCTGCAAGACTTCGCATCGTCGATAAACAAGGAGAAAGGGTTTTCCTCAACTCGCCTGAAGATGCAGTCAAATACATGTCTGCACAAAATGCAGGATAGTGTATAAACGGCCTTTTAATCTCTGTTAGGCATATTGTATAAACTTTAATGAACCGCTGATTTGGGACAGAGAGACCTACGAGCTCTGAGTTATTGAATGTTTTCCCCGTTGGACTTTTATTATTGAGGACATATTGGATTTAAAATTGGAACGATACAGAGAAGATGAACATGATGTTGAAGCGGTCCTTATTTTAAGAGTATGGAATTCTAACAACATTCCGGAACATACTGGAACATTTTAACACTGTAAAAACGACATATTGGAATAATCTAGAACATTTAAAACATTCTTTGATATATGGAACATTCTGGAATAACAGCAATATGTGGCCAGACATACAGCCAGAAGACCTTCGGGGGAATAACCAATAGCATCTAGCTGCAGAACCACAGAACCATCACAGCAGCGGCCGGCTGAGGACCGGTGGGCCCATCTCGGAATAATATTCTTCATAACGGATCATCGCCCACCCCTGGCCAGGGGAAATGCTGCTTATACGTATTTAAACACTGCTTTTTACTAATTGGAAATATTTCCACTACTTCTCCAATTTATACTCTAAACATAGCAAAGCTCTTTCAAGATCTAAGTTAATGTTCTCTTTTCTTTTTTTTCCTTCTCTTTTCTCTGATTTATTGAGGTTCTCTTTTCAGTTCAATACCTCTATATTATTCTTGGGTTATTATAAATTACACAAGTTCCTATACAATTTAAGTGATTATGGTATGATAATTGAAGCTTATTTTTGGTATTTATTTTTAGTTTTATCTTATTTAAATTTTTATTTAACGGGAGAGTGGCCAAGCCACAGTTGACATTCTACTTATGGTAGAATTTAGAATGTTAGATCCTATGGTATACATAGGAATGTTAAGGATAATTGGATCATTCTGGGATATCCGGTGGTTTAAGGGAGGGAGTTATATGCGAAGGTTGTGTTCATGGAACACAGTCCTGTACGATTCTCGTGGGAGGGGGGAATAGGGGATTTTTATTTGTATATATGTATGTTTTTAAGAACGGGACCTCAATAATTGGATGTACATCTATTGTAGCTTCGCACTCCAGAAGCATTACCAACAACTACACAACAACATGTATAGATTATGGCTAGTTTGAATATAATGATCTGGAACACTGGTGGAATAAATAATCAACACAAACGCAAAAGCGTGCTCACACTGATGAAAAAAGAACAGGTGGACATGGCTCTGCTAAGCGAAACGCACATTTTAGAGAAAGACATAGATACGTTAGCGGACAACACATATCATAACATTAGTCACTCTTCCTTTGAAACGAGAACTCGGGGAGTCGTCATAGTCGTTAGACGGAAGTTGAATATTGAATTGAAGGGAGTATGGTCTGATGCAGATGGTCGGATAACTATAGCTAAGATTTTACACAAGAACAGGAAAATAGCGTTGGTAGCGGTATATGCCCCAAATTTATACGAAGTTAGTTTCTTCACTACACTTACCAGAGTAATGTTAGACCTTCCCGAATACTCATTTATAATTGGTGCGGATTTTAATGCCATTTGGAATCCAAGGATGGACAAATCAAACCCCTCCTTTTCCAGCGAACAAAAAAATGCATCTAATGCATTAAAGGATTGGTCGAAGATTACAGGTGTAAATTACTTATGGCGATCACTCAACCCCACAACCCGGAAGTACTCTTGACGATCTGCGAGACATAACACATTATCCAGAATAGATTACGTTTTTACATCCCCGAGACTATTTGATAACTACGATGTGGAAATGATACCCAATGCATTATCAGATCACTGTTATTTACTCCTAAAAGGAACATTTGGTATACTATCATCCCGAGCCCCAAGATGGCGATTTAACACGATGCTGCTTAATAACAAGGAATTCATTACACAAATCAAAGAAGCTCTTACGGTATTCCTACGGATGAATGCGAACTCGGTGCAGGATCCCAGAATATTATGGATGTCGGCAAAGGGAATGATCAAGGATTTCACTGATAGCTTTTCCTCCCAAATACGCAAGAATCTATGCTCAAAACTGGCTGAACTGGAAACGCTTTACTCAACGTTATTTAATTCTTTACAATACAACAACTCGGTTCGACTGGAAAATCAAGTCAATATACTAAAAAAAGAGATTAACGCCATATACAGACAACAATCTGAAATGCAAATACGTAGCACAAGACAACAGCAGTACTCCCAAGGTTCCAAACCAAGTCACCTATTAGCTATGCGATTAAGAGTCAACGCAACATTTGCAGATATAACTACCATTAGAGCACAACAAGGACTTGTTACAGAACCCAAAGAAATAAACACGACATTCAAAGAATTCTACTCCAACTTATACAAATCAGAAACGACCTTCGATCAAAACAAAATGGACACATATCTTAATCAAATTAACCTTCCTAAACTTTCAGAGGATGACGCTAAACAGTTAGAAACACCGATCACACTAGATGAACTTAGGGAGGCCATATCTGAAATGCAAAGTGGTAGGGCTCCTGGAAGAGACGGTATCCCACCAGAAATGTACCTCTCCTGTTGGGACATAATTGGTCCCTTATTACTAAATATGATTTTATACTCAGTCAAGGAGGGGAACTTCCATAAGAATGACAATATTGCACTCATAACAGTCCTCCTTAAAAAAGACAAAGACCCCACCGAGTGCGGTAGTTACAGACCTTTAAGCCTCCTCGGAACCGATATCAAACTGTACTCTAAGGTATTAGCCATCAGACTACAAAAGCATATGACGTCTTTAATTCATCCGGACCAAACTGGCTTCATAAGAGGCCGCTTGATCACTGATAACATAAGACGATTACTACACGTACTAGATGCTAACAAGGAAGACAACACACCTAAGGCGATGCTGTCCCTGGATGCAATGAAAGCTTTTGACAGGTTGGAATGGTCGTATCTATGGGCAGTATTAGAAAGGATGGGGTTAGGAAAAGGATTCATTGATATGATTAAAGTATTATACAAACAGTGATGCCACAGATTACTTGTAAAAGTAATCTGATTACCGATTACTGATTACTCCTTTAAAAAGTAATCTAAGTTACTTTACTGATTACTTGATTATCAGAGTAACTTAGTTACTTTGAAAGTAACTAGGTTACGAAGTCGTCGTCGTTCCCCCAACAGTTTTTTTTAAACGCTTTATTGAAAGTGCATAAATTGTTTTTAACTTGTTTCTCTGCACATAACGTAAATTGTTAAACTAGTGCTTCAGCTTCTGTACCATCAAGTATGGTAAAGCAACAGTCTATGATGCTCACAGCATTAGAGCAGCCAGCCAGTGGTTTTACAAAACCAGTGTATCACATCTAACAAATGCAGGCTGAACTATTATTTCAATTATATCAACTGTAACTATTAAATTGTTTTTATAAATGTCTCTCTATAAACATACAATCAGTCTCTCTTTAACATGTAAATTAACTGTAAATCTGGCAAATAAGAGCTTTTGCTCTGCCACCATCAACCCTCCTGTACCTAGTCGAAGCGTCGGCTAGTGTTGTGATTCCAGATGCTTTCAATGCAATTGGATGTGCTGTTTTTAGCGGTAGACAGTATTTTGTTTCCTCCGCCGTGAAGTAGTGACTGAGGCTACGTTTAGACGAGCGTTTTGGGGTGGAATTCTGAACAGAAACCGCAAAAGTCATCTTGCGGTTTCACTTTTAATTTTGCCAAGCGTTTTGGGGTGGAATTCTCCGACTACGGAGCCCTGCTGTCACACGATTGGCGCATATGTCACATGACGTGCTGTGAAGACCCGCCCTACTCTGCCTCTGATTCGCAGACTGTGGATGGGGAATGTGATTGGACCAAAGCAGAGTCACTCAGACAGAGGGACCAGTCACGCCGCGGGACACATTCTTGTATTTAACCCTTTCACTGCCATACCACGTCACTCCCAAAAGAAAAACAGCTCAAAATGTATTTTTGACAGTCGAAAACGAAATAAAATACTGCATTCCCCCTGCATTATGAATTTATGATGAGATAGTAACGAAATAGTAATGCACAGCCACTTGGACAAGTAACTGCAATCAGATTACTGGCTTTTAAAGATTAACGCGTTAGATTACTATTTTCGGGGGAAAGTAATCAGATTACAATAACGCGTTACTTAGTAACGCGTTACTGGCATCACTGTATACAAAGACCCATCGGCCATGATTACAACAGGCACAATCACCTCCGAAATCTTTCCGGTATCACGTTCTTCCAGACAGGGTTGCCCTCTTAGTCCCGGACTATTCGATCTATCATTAGAGCCTTTAGCACAATATATAAGACAATCCCAATCCATAGAACCAATCGTAATCAAGGGCACACAACACAAAATTAGTTTATATGCGGACGACGTAATACTGTTCATGCAAAACCCCAACACCGCATTGCCTCATCTTCTCAAGTTGATTGAGGACTTTGGAGATTTATCGGGATTTAGGATAAATTGGCCGAAGTCGGCCTTCCTCCCACTTAACGCCCCTGCAAAAAGAAATATAACCCTCCCAGAAAAGATACCGATGGTAAAACACTTTAGATGTTTGGGAGTTGAAATATTTCCTCCCATAAGCCAAACGGTGAAGCACAATTACATAAAAATCCAAAACAAAATCAAATACGACCTTGTCAGGTGGTCAAAACTTAAAAACTCAGTACAGGCACGGATATCAATAGTTAAGATGGACGTCCTACCTAGAATCAACTTCTTCAGCTCAATGCTACCGTTACCCCCTCCAAAGGGTTACTGGAAAGAATTACACTCCTCCACATACAAATTTATTTGGAATTACAAACCACCACGTATAAAAAGATCCACCGCACAGAGAAACAAAGCAGACGGTGGTATGGCATTTCCAGATTTCTACCACTATTTTAAGGCGTACACTTTAAGACCACTAACAACATGGTTTGATCCCCAAGCATCAGTATCCTGGAGAAATTTAGAAGAAAATATAGTAGCTCCATATAGGCTGAAGGACATAGTATACACCAAATTATCAATTAAGCAATGCGAACGGAAATTTGGCCCCATAATCACTCATGCGATCCGGATATGGCGTGAAACACAAAAAAAAGATTCTATCCCACATAAATGGCATAATCATACTCCCTTATTCAATAACAATGCCCTCTTGATTGGAAAACAACCTATAAGATTCCCTAGATGGGAAAATCAAGGCATACACTCATTAGGAGACGTTTTCAACAAACAGGGTTTTTGTAGTTTCGATGAAATACGCAATTTTTTTTATCTCACCAAGTCCACATATTATTTTTACGCGCAGTTATTGGCATGTTTGAAGGCTCACAGTGTTCCATTAACGATACCAATTGCACACCACAGATACCACAAATGTTTCTATGAAAGAGAGACATCGAGAGGTTTTGTATCAGATTTTTATCATCAATTACTAACGGCCTCATATGCAACCCTCCACCTAGACTCTATTTGGAGGAGGGATATACCAGACCTGGAAATAGACTTTGAGTGGCAAGAAGCCTGGGCAAATGTTCGACTTGCATCAAGGAACCCGGACCATCAACAAATCAATCTTAACTATATCCATAGGACATACTTGACTCCTATAAGACTGAACAGAATGGGTCTTAAACAAGACTCCAAATGCTCCTTATGTACAAATGGGGACGAGGGGACATTTATGCACATGTACTGGGACTGCCCACCAGTTAAGATATTCTGGAAAGAAGTGACCCAGCAATTATCAAATCTCTTAATTCTGAATATACCTGTACACCCCTCTGTATTACTGCTGAATGATGTTTTTGAGTATGCAGAACATCCACAGCGAAAGAGATTGGTTTTATCTGGTATCACAGTGGCTAAAAAGCTGATAGCATCACGATGGTTTCAACCGGAAAAAATGTGCCGGAAGATCTGGATTCTTAAATATCTCGATGTGATTTATCAAGAAATATCTACAGCAAGAATTTTGGGTCTCAATGAATCCAAAATGACAATGTGGTTAGAAGTGGTGGAGAGAATAAAAGCTAGCATATAATGGTAGTGTATGGTTAGGAACAAGTTATAATGGTTGGATTATCCAATGGGGGGTCCGGGAGGGGGGGGTACGAGCTAGAGCATATGTGTATAGGTTTTTAGATAACAGGTATTAGGGGTATATCCTGTATAAGACAATTAACTAAATGGTGATTTCATTGGATGTGCACTGTCAACTAATGCTTGTATATCTTATCGTGTGTTGTCATGTTTGTTTATGACGTGTTTGTTTAAAAAATAATAAAAAAATAAAATAAAAAAAAGAGGTCCTGCGATGAGGCACTGGGTCTTATGTACACTACTATACAATGCTATGCTATACAATGCTATACAATGAAAAGGGCTAGGAAGTGCTCTAGGGGTGGAGAAGTGGTCCTAATGATTGTTCTTCTAGAAGACAATAAACAAAGACATCATTTATCCTCAGTCAGATTGATGTCATTGTTTCAGTGGAGATGGAGTGCATCTCATTAGGGCAACGTCAGAAAACAGATCTTGCTTGGGCTTCAACAACTAATACCAATACTAGCTACCGTACTGCAGTCATACGATAGTTACTGTATGTCCTGCACTAATACTATACATTAGGTGCTATACTGTATATTAACACACCAACATTATAGCTACTGTGTGTACTGCACTAATACTATAGGTACTATACTGTATGTAACACACTAATAGTGTAGCTACTGTATGTACTGAAGTGAAACTTCCCAACACTAATAGTGTAGCTACTGTATGTACTGAAGTGAAACTTCACAACACTAATACTATAGATACTGACTGTATGTACCAATGTGTAACTTCACAACACTAATACTATAGATACTGTATGTACTGATGTGTAACTTCACAACACTAATAATATAGCTACTGTATGTACTGAAGTGAAACTTCACAACAATAATACTATAGCTACTGTATGTACTGTACTGATGTGTAACTTCACAACACTAATTGAGAGAGTGAACAGTTTTAAGTACCTTGGAGCCCACATATCCGAGGACTTGACATGGACCACACACATTGACAGTGTTGTGAAGAAGGCACGACAACGCCTCTACTTCCTCAGGCGCCTAAGGAAGTTCCAAGTCAGTCAGAAGATCCTTAAGAACTTCTACTCATGTACAATAGAGAGCATCCTGACTGGCAATATCACCTCCTGGTTTGGGAATAGCACTGCACAAGACCGAAGCAGACTACAGAGAGTGGCACGTTCAGCCGAACGCACAATTGGAGGGGGGCTTCCCACTCTCCAAGACAATTACAACAAGCGGTGCAGGGGTAAGGCTAAGATAATTATTATTAATTATTAACTCCAGCCACCCAAACAACTGCCTCTTTGAACTGCTGCGGTCAGGCAAGCGATACCGGAGTCTCATGGCAAGCACAGAAAGACTCAGAAGAAGCTTCTATCCCCAGGCCATCAGGTTGCTCAACGAACAATAACACTATGCAACCATCAAATGCACTCACAACACAACACACACATCCATACGCACACACTCACTTTAAACAAACAACACACTGCAGCACCCACTCTCCACACTTTAGAACACCTAGACACACTTTATATTTATTGGTAAAGGATTTGCACTACAACCCATACCTCAGTACACCTTACTGTAAATTGTACCTCATCCCATTTCTGCTTTGCACTATATAGTATTGTATATTAGTATATTGAATAGTATATTGTATATTGTACGGTAACTCAGTTACTCTATTCTGCATCGAACATTGTACATATGTATATACTGAACACTGTGTCTACGTACGTGACTTCTATTTTTACTTCTATTTTTACATGCTATACTATTTTATTTTATTTTATACTTATCTTTTGTCTAGCACAGTCTCTGGAGCGTAACAGAAAGAAGCATTTTGTATAAAAGTATTCTGTACTTCTGTATGACAACTATTAAAGAAACTTGAACTTGAACTGTATGTACTGTGTAACTTCACAACAATAATACTATAGTTACTGTATGTACTGTGTAACTTCACAACACTAATACTATAGATACTGTATGTACTGAAGTATAAATTCACAACACTAATACTATAGTTACTGTACTGTATGTACTGTGTAACTTCACAACACTAATACTATAGATACTGTATGTACTGAAGTATAACTTCACAACACTAATACTATAGATACTGTATGTACTGAAGTATAACTTCACAACACTAATACTATAGATACTGTATGTACTGTGTAACTTCACAACACTAATACTATAGATACTGTATGTACTGAAGTGTAACTTCACAACACTAATACTATAGATACTGTATGTACTGTGTAACTTCACAACACTAATACTATAGTTACTGTATGTACTGTGTAACTTCACAACACTAATACTATAGATACTGTATGTACTGTGTAACTTCACAACACTAATACTATAGATACTGTATGTACTGTGTAACTTCACAACACTAATACTATAGATACTGTATGTACTGAAGTGTAACTTCACAACACTAATACTATAGATACTGTATGTACTGTGTAACTTCACAACACTAATACTATAGATACTGTATGTACTGTGTAACTTCACAACACTAATACTATAGTTACTGTATGTACTGTGTAACTTCACAACACTAATACTATAGATACTGTATGTACTGTGTAACTTCACAACACTAATACTATAGTTACTGTATGTACTGAAGTGTAACTTCACAACACTAATACTATAGATACTGTATGTACTGTGTAACTTCACAACACTAATACTATAGATACTGTATGTACTGAAGTGTAACTTCACAACACTAATACTATAGTTACTGTATGTACTGAAGTGTAACTTCACAACACTAATACTATAGATACTGTATGTACTGTGTAACTTCACAACACTAATACTATAGTTACTGTATGTACTGTGTAACTTCACAACACTAATACTATAGATACTGTATGTACTGTGTAACTTCACAACACTAATACTATAGATACTGTATGTACTGAAGTGTAACTTCACAACACTAATACTATAGATACTGTATGTACTGAAGTGTAACTTCACAACACTAATACTATAGTTACTGTATGTACTGTGTAACTTCACAACACTAATACTATAGATACTGTATGTACTGAAGTGTAACTTCACAACACTAATACTATAGATACTGTATGTACTGAAGTATAACTTCACAACACTAATACTATAGTTACTGTATGTACTGTGTAACATCACAACACTAATACTATATATACTGTATGTACTGAAGTGTAACTTCACAACACTAATACTATAGATACTGTATGTACTGAAGTATAACTTCACAACACTAATACTATAGTTACTGTATGTACTGAAGTATAACTTCACAACACTAATACTATAGTTACTGTATGTACTGTGTAACTTCACAACACTAATACTATAGATACTGTATGTACTGAAGTGTAACTTCACAACACTAATACTATAGATACTGTATGTACTGAAGTGTAACTTCACAACACTAATACTATAGATACTGTATGTACTGAAGTATAACTTCACAACACTAATACTATAGATACTGTATGTACTGTGTAACTTCACAACACTAATACTATAGATACTGTATGTACTGAAGTGTAACTTCACAACACTAATACTATAGATACTGTATGTACTGAAGTGTAACTTCACAACACTAATACTATAGATACTGTATGTACTGTGTAACTTCACAACACTAATACTATAGTTACTGTATGTACTGTGTAACTTCACAACACTAATACTATAGATACTGTATGTACTGTGTAACTTCACAACACTAATACTATAGATACTGTATGTACTGAAGTGTAACTTCACAACACTAATACTATAGATACTGTATGTACTGAAGTGTAACTTCACAACACTAATACTATAGTTACTGTATGTACTGTGTAACTTCACAACACTAATACTATAGATACTGTATGTACTGAAGTGTAACTTCACAACACTAATACTATAGATACTGTATGTACTGAAGTATAACTTCACAACACTAATACTATAGTTACTGTATGTACTGTGTAACATCACAACACTAATACTATAGATACTGTATGTACTGAAGTGTAACTTCACAACACTAATACTATAGATACTGTATGTACTGAAGTATAACTTCACAACACTAATACTATAGTTACTGTATGTACTGAAGTATAACTTCACAACACTAATACTATAGTTACTGTATGTACTGTGTAACTTCACAACACTAATACTATAGATACTGTATGTACTGTGTAACTTCACAACACTAATACTATAGTTACTGTATGTACTGAAGTGTAACTTCACAACACTAATACTATAGATACTGTATGTACTGAAGTATAACTTCACAACACTAATACTATAGTTACTGTATGTACTGAAGTATAACTCCACAACACTAATACTATAGATACTGTATGTACTGTGTAACTTCACAACACTAATACTATAGATACTGTATGTACTGAAGTGTAACTTCACAACACTAATACTATAGTTACTGTATGTACTGTGTAACTTCACAACACTAATACTATAGATACTGTATGTACTGAAGTGTAACTTCACAACACTAATACTATAGATACTGTATGTACTGAAGTGTAACTTCACAACACTAATACTATAGATACTGTATGTACTGAAGTATAACTTCACAACACTAATACTATAGATACTGTATGTACTGTGTAACTTCACAACACTAATACTATAGATACTGTATGTACTGAAGTGTAACTTCACAACACTAATACTATAGATACTGTATGTACTGAAGTGTAACTTCACAACACTAATACTATAGATACTGTATGTACTGAAGTGTAACTTCACAACACTAATACTATAGATACTGTATGTACTGTGTAACTTCACAACACTAATACTATAGATACTGTATGTACTGTGTAACTTCACAACCCTAATACTATAGATACTGTATGTACTGTGTAACTTCACAACACTAATACTATAGATACTGTATGTACTGTGTAACTTCACAACACTAATACTATAGTTACTGTATGTACTGTGTAACTTCACAACACTAATACTATAGATACTGTATGTACTGAAGTATAACTTCACAACACTAATACTATAGATACTGTATGTACTGAAGTATAACTTCACAACACTAATACTATAGATACTGTATGTACTGTGTAACTTCACAACACTAATACTATAGATACTGTATGTACTGAAGTGTAACTTCACAACACTAATACTATAGATACTGTATGTACTGTGTAACTTCACAACACTAATACTATAGTTACTGTATGTACTGTGTAACTTCACAACACTAATACTATAGATACTGTATGTACTGTGTAACTTCACAACACTAATACTATAGATACTGTATGTACTGTGTAACTTCACAACACTAATACTATAGATACTGTATGTACTGAAGTGTAACTTCACAACACTAATACTATAGATACTGTATGTACTGTGTAACTTCACAACACTAATACTATAGATACTGTATGTACTGTGTAACTTCACAACACTAATACTATAGTTACTGTATGTACTGTGTAACTTCACAACACTAATACTATAGATACTGTATGTACTGTGTAACTTCACAACACTAATACTATAGTTACTGTATGTACTGAAGTGTAACTTCACAACACTAATACTATAGATACTGTATGTACTGTGTAACTTCACAACACTAATACTATAGATACTGTATGTACTGAAGTGTAACTTCACAACACTAATACTATAGTTACTGTATGTACTGAAGTGTAACTTCACAACACTAATACTATAGATACTGTATGTACTGTGTAACTTCACAACACTAATACTATAGTTACTGTATGTACTGTGTAACTTCACAACACTAATACTATAGATACTGTATGTACTGTGTAACTTCACAACACTAATACTATAGATACTGTATGTACTGAAGTGTAACTTCACAACACTAATACTATAGATACTGTATGTACTGAAGTGTAACTTCACAACACTAATACTATAGTTACTGTATGTACTGTGTAACTTCACAACACTAATACTATAGATACTGTATGTACTGAAGTGTAACTTCACAACACTAATACTATAGATACTGTATGTACTGAAGTATAACTTCACAACACTAATACTATAGTTACTGTATGTACTGTGTAACATCACAACACTAATACTATAGATACTGTATGTACTGAAGTGTAACTTCACAACACTAATACTATAGATACTGTATGTACTGAAGTATAACTTCACAACACTAATACTATAGTTACTGTATGTACTGAAGTATAACTTCACAACACTAATACTATAGTTACTGTATGTACTGTGTAACTTCACAACACTAATACTATAGATACTGTATGTACTGAAGTGTAACTTCACAACACTAATACTATAGATACTGTATGTACTGAAGTGTAACTTCACAACACTAATACTATAGATACTGTATGTACTGAAGTATAACTTCACAACACTAATACTATAGATACTGTATGTACTGTGTAACTTCACAACACTAATACTATAGATACTGTATGTACTGAAGTGTAACTTCACAACACTAATACTATAGATACTGTATGTACTGAAGTGTAACTTCACAACACTAATACTATAGATACTGTATGTACTGTGTAACTTCACAACACTAATACTATAGTTACTGTATGTACTGTGTAACTTCACAACACTAATACTATAGATACTGTATGTACTGTGTAACTTCACAACACTAATACTATAGATACTGTATGTACTGAAGTGTAACTTCACAACACTAATACTATAGATACTGTATGTACTGAAGTGTAACTTCACAACACTAATACTATAGTTACTGTATGTACTGTGTAACTTCACAACACTAATACTATAGATACTGTATGTACTGAAGTGTAACTTCACAACACTAATACTATAGATACTGTATGTACTGAAGTATAACTTCACAACACTAATACTATAGTTACTGTATGTACTGTGTAACATCACAACACTAATACTATAGATACTGTATGTACTGAAGTGTAACTTCACAACACTAATACTATAGATACTGTATGTACTGAAGTATAACTTCACAACACTAATACTATAGTTACTGTATGTACTGAAGTATAACTTCACAACACTAATACTATAGTTACTGTATGTACTGTGTAACTTCACAACACTAATACTATAGATACTGTATGTACTGTGTAACTTCACAACACTAATACTATAGTTACTGTATGTACTGAAGTGTAACTTCACAACACTAATACTATAGATACTGTATGTACTGAAGTATAACTTCACAACACTAATACTATAGTTACTGTATGTACTGAAGTATAACTCCACAACACTAATACTATAGATACTGTATGTACTGTGTAACTTCACAACACTAATACTATAGATACTGTATGTACTGAAGTGTAACTTCACAACACTAATACTATAGTTACTGTATGTACTGTGTAACTTCACAACACTAATACTATAGATACTGTATGTACTGAAGTGTAACTTCACAACACTAATACTATAGATACTGTATGTACTGAAGTGTAACTTCACAACACTAATACTATAGATACTGTATGTACTGAAGTATAACTTCACAACACTAATACTATAGATACTGTATGTACTGTGTAACTTCACAACACTAATACTATAGATACTGTATGTACTGAAGTGTAACTTCACAACACTAATACTATAGATACTGTATGTACTGAAGTGTAACTTCACAACACTAATACTATAGATACTGTATGTACTGAAGTGTAACTTCACAACACTAATACTATAGATACTGTATGTACTGTGTAACTTCACAACACTAATACTATAGATACTGTATGTACTGTGTAACTTCACAACACTAATACTATAGATACTGTATGTACTGTGTAACTTCACAACACTAATACTATAGATACTGTATGTACTGTGTAACTTCACAACACTAATACTATAGTTACTGTATGTACTGTGTAACTTCACAACACTAATACTATAGATACTGTATGTACTGAAGTATAACTTCACAACACTAATACTATAGATACTGTATGTACTGAAGTATAACTTCACAACACTAATACTATAGATACTGTATGTACTGTGTAACTTCACAACACTAATACTATAGATACTGTATGTACTGAAGTGTAACTTCACAACACTAATACTATAGATACTGTATGTACTGTGTAACTTCACAACACTAATACTATAGTTACTGTATGTACTGTGTAACTTCACAACACTAATACTATAGATACTGTATGTACTGTGTAACTTCACAACACTAATACTATAGATACTGTATGTACTGTGTAACTTCACAACACTAATACTATAGATACTGTATGTACTGAAGTGTAACTTCACAACACTAATACTATAGATACTGTATGTACTGTGTAACTTCACAACACTAATACTATAGATACTGTATGTACTGTGTAACTTCACAACACTAATACTATAGTTACTGTATGTACTGTGTAACTTCACAACACTAATACTATAGATACTGTATGTACTGTGTAACTTCACAACACTAATACTATAGTTACTGTATGTACTGAAGTGTAACTTCACAACACTAATACTATAGATACTGTATGTACTGTGTAACTTCACAACACTAATACTATAGATACTGTATGTACTGAAGTGTAACTTCACAACACTAATACTATAGTTACTGTATGTACTGAAGTGTAACTTCACAACACTAATACTATAGATACTGTATGTACTGTGTAACTTCACAACACTAATACTATAGTTACTGTATGTACTGTGTAACTTCACAACACTAATACTATAGATACTGTATGTACTGTGTAACTTCACAACACTAATACTATAGATACTGTATGTACTGAAGTGTAACTTCACAACACTAATACTATAGATACTGTATGTACTGAAGTGTAACTTCACAACACTAATACTATAGTTACTGTATGTACTGTGTAACTTCACAACACTAATACTATAGATACTGTATGTACTGAAGTGTAACTTCACAACACTAATACTATAGATACTGTATGTACTGAAGTATAACTTCACAACACTAATACTATAGTTACTGTATGTACTGTGTAACATCACAACACTAATACTATAGATACTGTATGTACTGAAGTGTAACTTCACAACACTAATACTATAGATACTGTATGTACTGAAGTATAACTTCACAACACTAATACTATAGTTACTGTATGTACTGAAGTATAACTTCACAACACTAATACTATAGTTACTGTATGTACTGTGTAACTTCACAACACTAATACTATAGATACTGTATGTACTGTGTAACTTCACAACACTAATACTATAGTTACTGTATGTACTGAAGTGTAACTTCACAACACTAATACTATAGATACTGTATGTACTGAAGTATAACTTCACAACACTAATACTATAGTTACTGTATGTACTGAAGTATAACTTCACAACACTAATACTATAGATACTGTATGTACTGTGTAACTTCACAACACTAATACTATAGATACTGTATGTACTGAAGTGTAACTTCACAACACTAATACTATAGTTACTGTATGTACTGTGTAACTTCACAACACTAATACTATAGATACTGTATGTACTGAAGTGTAACTTCACAACACTAATACTATAGTTACTGTATGTACTGAAGTATAACTTCACAACACTAATACTATAGTTACTGTATGTACTGTGTAACTTCACAACACTAATACTATAGATACTGTATGTACTGTGTAACTTCACAACACTAATACTATAGTTACTGTATGTACTGAAGTGTAACTTCACAACACTAATACTATAGATACTGTATGTACTGAAGTATAACTTCACAACACTAATACTATAGATACTGTATGTACTGAAGTATAACTTCACAACACTAATACTATAGATACTGTATGTACTGTGTAACTTCACAACACTAATACTATAGATACTGTATGTACTGAAGTGTAACTTCACAACACTAATACTATAGATACTGTATGTACTGAAGTGTAACTTCACAACACTAATACTATAGATACTGTATGTACTGAAGTGTAACTTCACAACACTAATACTATAGATACTGTATGTACTGTGTAACTTCACAACACTAATACTATAGATACTGTATGTACTGTGTAACTTCACAACACTAATACTATAGATACTGTATGTACTGTGTAACTTCACAACACTAATACTATAGATACTGTATGTACTGTGTAACTTCACAACACTAATACTATAGTTACTGTATGTACTGTGTAACTTCACAACACTAATACTATAGATACTGTATGTACTGAAGTATAACTTCACAACACTAATACTATAGATACTGTATGTACTGAAGTATAACTTCACAACACTAATACTATAGATACTGTATGTACTGTGTAACTTCACAACACTAATACTATAGATACTGTATGTACTGAAGTGTAACTTCACAACACTAATACTATAGATACTGTATGTACTGTGTAACTTCACAACACTAATACTATAGTTACTGTATGTACTGTGTAACTTCACAACACTAATACTATAGATACTGTATGTACTGTGTAACTTCACAACACTAATACTATAGATACTGTATGTACTGTGTAACTTCACAACACTAATACTATAGATACTGTATGTACTGAAGTGTAACTTCACAACACTAATACTATAGATACTGTATGTACTGTGTAACTTCACAACACTAATACTATAGATACTGTATGTACTGTGTAACTTCACAACACTAATACTATAGTTACTGTATGTACTGTGTAACTTCACAACACTAATACTATAGATACTGTATGTACTGTGTAACTTCACAACACTAATACTATAGTTACTGTATGTACTGAAGTGTAACTTCACAACACTAATACTATAGATACTGTATGTACTGTGTAACTTCACAACACTAATACTATAGATACTGTATGTACTGAAGTGTAACTTCACAACACTAATACTATAGTTACTGTATGTACTGAAGTGTAACTTCACAACACTAATACTATAGATACTGTATGTACTGTGTAACTTCACAACACTAATACTATAGTTACTGTATGTACTGTGTAACTTCACAACACTAATACTATAGATACTGTATGTACTGTGTAACTTCACAACACTAATACTATAGATACTGTATGTACTGAAGTGTAACTTCACAACACTAATACTATAGATACTGTATGTACTGAAGTGTAACTTCACAACACTAATACTATAGTTACTGTATGTACTGTGTAACTTCACAACACTAATACTATAGATACTGTATGTACTGAAGTGTAACTTCACAACACTAATACTATAGATACTGTATGTACTGAAGTATAACTTCACAACACTAATACTATAGTTACTGTATGTACTGTGTAACATCACAACACTAATACTATAGATACTGTATGTACTGAAGTGTAACTTCACAACACTAATACTATAGATACTGTATGTACTGAAGTATAACTTCACAACACTAATACTATAGTTACTGTATGTACTGAAGTATAACTTCACAACACTAATACTATAGTTACTGTATGTACTGTGTAACTTCACAACACTAATACTATAGATACTGTATGTACTGTGTAACTTCACAACACTAATACTATAGTTACTGTATGTACTGAAGTGTAACTTCACAACACTAATACTATAGATACTGTATGTACTGAAGTATAACTTCACAACACTAATACTATAGTTACTGTATGTACTGAAGTATAACTTCACAACACTAATACTATAGATACTGTATGTACTGTGTAACTTCACAACACTAATACTATAGATACTGTATGTACTGAAGTGTAACTTCACAACACTAATACTATAGTTACTGTATGTACTGTGTAACTTCACAACACTAATACTATAGATACTGTATGTACTGAAGTGTAACTTCACAACACTAATACTATAGATACTGTATGTACTGAAGTGTAACTTCACAACACTAATACTATAGATACTGTATGTACTGAAGTATAACTTCACAACACTAATACTATAGATACTGTATGTACTGTGTAACTTCACAACACTAATACTATAGATACTGTATGTACTGAAGTGTAACTTCACAACACTAATACTATAGATACTGTATGTACTGAAGTGTAACTTCACAACACTAATACTATAGATACTGTATGTACTGAAGTGTAACTTCACAACACTAATACTATAGATACTGTATGTACTGTGTAACTTCACAACACTAATACTATAGATACTGTATGTACTGTGTAACTTCACAACACTAATACTATAGATACTGTATGTACTGTGTAACTTCACAACACTAATACTATAGATACTGTATGTACTGTGTAACTTCACAACACTAATACTATAGTTACTGTATGTACTGTGTAACTTCACAACACTAATACTATAGATACTGTATGTACTGTGTAACTTCACAACACTAATACTATAGTTACTGTATGTACTGTGTAACTTCACAACACTAATACTATAGATACTGTATGTACTGAAGTATAACTTCACAACACTAATACTATAGATACTGTATGTACTGTGTAACTTCACAACACTAATACTATAGTTACTGTATGTACTGTGTAACTTCACAACACTAATACTATAGTTACTGTATGTACTGAAGTGTAACTTCACAACACTAATACTATAGATACTGTATGTACTGTGTAACTTCACAACACTAATACTATAGTTACTGTATGTACTGTGTAACATCACAACACTAATACTATAGATACTGTATGTACTGTGTAACTTCACAACAATAATACTATAGATACTGTATGTACTGAAGTGTAACTTCACAACACTAATACTATAGATACTGTATGTACTGAAGTGTAACTTCACAACACTAATACTATAGTTACTGTATGTACTGTGTAACTTCACAACACTAATACTATAGATACTGTATGTACTGTGTAACTTCACAACACTAATACTATAGATACTGTATGTACTGAAGTGTAACTTCACAACACTAATACTATAGATACTGTATGTACTGTGTAACTTCACAACACTAATACTATAGATACTGTATGTACTGAAGTATAACTTCACAACACTAATACTATAGATACTGTATGTACTGAAGTGTAACTTCACAACACTAATACTATAGATACTGTATGTACTGTGTAACTTCACAACACTAATACTATAGATACTGTATGTACTGAAGTGTAACTTCACAACACTAATACTATAGATACTGTATGTACTGAAGTATAACTTCACAACACTAATACTATAGATACTGTATGTACTGTGTAACTTCACAACACTAATACTATAGATACTGTATGTACTGTGTAACTTCACAACACTAATACTATAGATACTGTATGTACTGAAGTGTAACTTCACAACACTAATACTATAGATACTGTATGTACTGTGTAACTTCACAACACTAATACTATAGATATTGTATGTACTGAAGTGTAACTTCACAACACTAATACTATAGTTACTGTATGTACTGAAGTGTAACTTCACAACACTAATACTATAGATACTGTATGTACTGTGTAACTTCACAACACTAATACTATAGTTACTGTATGTACTGTGTAACTTCACAACACTAATACTATAGATACTGTATGTACTGAAGTGTAACTTCACAACACTAATACTATAGATACTGTATGTACTGAAGTGTAACTTCACAACACTAATACTATAGATACTGTATGTACTGTGTAACTTCACAACACTAATACTATAGTTACTGTATGTACTGTGTAACTTCACAACACTAATACTATAGATACTGTATGTACTGTGTAACTTCACAACACTAATACTATAGTTACTGTATGTACTGAAGTGTAACTTCACAACACTAATACTATAGATACTGTATGTACTGTGTAACTTCACAACACTAATACTATAGATACTGTATGTACTGTGTAACTTCACAACACTAATACTATAGATACTGTATGTACTGAAGTGTAACTTCACAACACTAATACTATAGATACTGTATGTACTGAAGTGTAACTTCACAACACTAATACTATAGTTACTGTATGTACTGTGTAACTTCACAACACTAATACTATAGATACTGTATGTACTGTGTAACTTCACAACACTAATACTATAGTTACTGTATGTACTGTGTAACTTCACAACACTAATACTATAGTTACTGTATGTACTGTGTAACTTCACAACACTAATACTATAGTTACTGTATGTACTGTGTAACTTCACAACACTAATACTATAGATACTGTATGTACTGTGTAACTTCACAACACTAATACTATAGTTACTGTATGTACTGAAGTGTAACTTCACAACACTAATACTATAGATACTGTATGTACTGTGTAACTTCACAACACTAATACTATAGATACTGTATGTACTGTGTAACTTCACAACACTAATACTATAGATACTGTATGTACTGAAGTGTAACTTCACAACACTAATACTATAGTTACTGTATGTACTGAAGTGTAACTTCACAACACTAATACTATAGTTACTGTATGCACTGTGTAACTTCACAACACTAATACTATAGATACTGTATGTACTGAAGTATAACTTCACAACACTAATACTATAGATACTGTATGTACTGTGTAACTTCACAACACTAATACTATAGATACTGTATGTACTGTGTAACTTCACAACACTAATACTATAGATACTGTATGTACTGTGTAACTTCACAACACTAATACTATAGTTACTGTATGTACTGAAGTGTAACTTCACAACACTAATACTATAGATACTGTATGTACTGTGTAACTTCACAACACTAATACTATAGTTACTGTATGTACTGTGTAACTTCACAACACTAATACTATAGATACTGTATGTACTGTGTAACTTCACAACACTAATACTATAGATACTGTATGTACTGTGTAACTTCACAACACTAATACTATAGATACTGTATGTACTGTGTAACTTCACAACACTAATACTATAGATACTGTATGTACTGAAGTGTAACTTCACAACACTAATACTATAGATACTGTATGTACTGTGTAACTTCACAACACTAATACTATAGATACTGTATGTACTGAAGTGTAACTTCACAACACTAATACTATAGTTACTGTATGTACTGTGTAACTTCACAACACTAATACTATAGATACTGTATGTACTGTGTAACTTCACAACACTAATACTATAGATACTGTATGTACTGTGTAACTTCACAACACTAATACTATAGTTACTGTATGTACTGTGTAACTTCACAACACTAATACTATAGATACTGTATGTACTGTGTAACTTCACAACACTAATACTATAGATACTGTATGTACTGTGTAACTTCACAACACTAATACTATAGTTACTGTATGTACTGTGTAACTTCACAACACTAATACTATAGATACTGTATGTACTGTGTAACTTCACAACACTAATACTATAGATACTGTATGTACTGTGTAACTTCACAACACTAATACTATAGATACTGTATGTACTGAAGTGTAACTTCACAACACTAATACTATAGTTACTGTATGTACTGAAGTGTAACTTCACAACACTAATACTATAGATACTGTATGTACTGTGTAACTTCACAACACTAATACTATAGTTACTGTATGTACTGTGTAACTTCACAACACTAATACTATAGATACTGTATGTACTGAAGTGTAACTTCACAACACTAATACTATAGATACTGTATGTACTGTGTAACTTCACAACACTAATACTATAGATACTGTATGTACTGAAGTGTAACTTCACAACACTAATACTATAGATACTGTATGTACTGTGTAACTTCACAACACTAATACTATAGATACTGTATGTACTGTGTAACTTCACAACACTAATACTATAGTTACTGTATGTACTGTGTAACTTCACAACACTAATACTATAGATACTGTATGTACTGTGTAACTTCACAACACTAATACTATAGATACTGTATGTACTGTGTAACTTCACAACACTAATACTATAGATACTGTATGTACTGTGTAACTTCACAACACTAATACTATAGATACTGTATGTACTGAAGTGTAACTTCACAACACTAATACTATAGATACTGTATGTACTGTGTAACTTCACAACACTAATACTATAGATACTGTATGTACTGTGTAACTTCACAACACTAATACTATAGATACTGTATGTACTGTGTAACTTCACAACACTAATACTATAGTTACTGTATGTACTGAAGTGTAACTTCACAACACTAATACTATAGATACTGTATGTACTGAAGTGTAACTTCACAACACTAATACTATAGTTACTGTATGTACTGAAGTGTAACTTCACAACACTAATACTATAGTTACTGTATGTACTGAAGTGTAACTTCACAACAATAATACTATAGTTACTGTATGTACTGAAGTATAACTTCACAACACTAATACTATAGATACTGTATGTACTGTGTAACTTCACAACACTAATACTATAGATACTGTATGTACTGAAGTGTAACTTCACAACTCTAATACTATAGATACTGTATGTACTGAAGTATAACTTCACAACACTAATACTATAGATACTGTATGTACTGAAGTGTAACTTCACAACACTAATACTATAGATACTGTATGTACTGTGTAACTTCACAACACTAATACTATAGATACTGTATGTACTGTGTAACTTCACAACACTAATACTATAGTTACTGTATGTACTGTGTAACTTCACAACACTAATACTATAGATACTGTATGTACTGTGTAACTTCACAACACTAATACTATAGATACTGTATGTACTGAAGTGTAACTTCACAACACTAATACTATAGTTACTGTATGTACTGTGTAACTTCACAACACTAATACTATAGATACTGTATGTACTGTGTAACTTCACAACACTAATACTATAGATACTGTATGTACTGAAGTGTAACTTCACAACACTAATACTATAGATACTGTATGTACTGTGTAACTTCACAACACTAATACTATAGATACTGTATGTACTGAAGTGTAACTTCACAACACTAATACTATAGATACTGTATGTACTGCGTAACTTCACAACACTAATACTATAGATACTGTATGTACTGAAGTGTAACTTCACAACACTAATACTATAGATACTGTATGTACTGTGTAACTTCACAACACTAATACTATAGATACTGTATGTACTGTGTAACTTCACAACACTAATACTATAGATACTGTATGTACTGTGTAACTTCACAACACTAAGGCTATGGTTAGACTAGTGTATTCCTGGCGTTTTTTTTATACGTTTTTGACGACGTTTCATGTCCTATCTACACAGAAATGCGTTTTTTGGTGTTTTTTTTTGGATACGGCTGAAACGCAAAATTGTGTTTGCGTTTGGAGATACGCAAAAAAAAACGCGCCGACAACAGCGTGTAGTCAGCACGGAGCCGTTGTTGCGAAAACGCCCATGCGCAGTAGATACCATCTGCGTGCCCTTCCGGTTACAACAGTGTGTGTGTGTTTGGGACAGAGCTCCGTGTCCCAAATAGCTTCAGCTACCATGTGTTGTCAAGTTATTGTTATAAGGACCCCAGTCCAAGCTACAACAGTCTGCATTCCCTTAACAATTGTTTGTATTGAGCCGTATTGTATTGTACCCATATGCAATATGTTAAATAAAGTTTACATCCATTCATTCTGCTAACATTACCGATTGCATGAGCAGCTGGCTAACGTGAGCTATCAGGATTCAGACCCTGTTAGCTCAGAGCTCCTCTTTCAACTTAACAACCATTAAACAAAATGGCCCAGTCATCTATTCACCTTTGTTTAATACACACAGCGTTGTCTCTAATGTTATCTAACTACTGATAGCTCGCGATATCAGCAGTTTTGGTGATGGCTAAGTAGCGTGAGCTAACGTTAGCTTCTAGCCACAATGCTATATTGTTATAATGGCATACTCCATTGACGTTAGCATGCAGCTAACAATGCTACCGATCGTTTTTTAGACTAAACTATCCGCTCTTGGTGGTCACTTGTGTTGATGTTAGTTTTGTTTCATCAACAAATGACAGGCAGAACACACAGTGAATGTATCCGTTTTGTTTATTGCACTTTTATTAGGCTTTGCTGAGAAAGAATTGCTGCATTGAGTAAATAGGCGCCTGCCTTATTGACATTATTTTCTTTGCTGGAGCTTCCACCAGGAAGTGTATTGGCACATTCGTTCTGATTGGTTGAAATTGCCTTCATGTTTGCCACCTACTGCCACCTACTGCTTTGACAGTGTACTACATCAGTGTGCTCGGCTGACAAAAACGAAAAAAAAACGAAAGTGTGACTCAGGCGCACGACGTCGCGGCGATACGCATAAGAAAACAATACGAAGATGATACGAAAGGTGTAACCGCACCCTAATACTATAGATACTGTATGTACTGAAGTGTAACTTCACAACAATAATACTGGATGCTAACGCACTGCTCACTCACTACTCACTCACTGCTCACTCATTGCTCACTACTCAAATGTACATTACAGTGAAATGCTTGGTTCTGTATGAGCCCCTGAGAATGTGCTTCATACAGTAAAAATGTGAGTGTTTGTTTAAAGTGAGTGCGTGCGATGAGTGTAGATGGATGGGTTGATGTTACATAGAGTCATTGAGCATCCTGATGGCCTGTGGATAGAAGCGGGGTCACAAGTCATCAGAATAACAAAGCGACGGCTGCTCTCAGACTGGGAGGTGTTAAGTGAGGGATGGGGCGAGGGGGGGGGGTTACATTGATTTCTGGGTAGAGTAGTCATTATACATTGTAATAAAAATGGCTCCAGTGACTCCAATGGCCTGTAGCTCTGGAATAAGTATTGTGTTATCAGCATGATTCATAAGACATATATTGAAAAGTATCCGCCCGATTTGTACAAGTGATGGCTTATTTTGAAGGTATGAACCTGTATTTTCATATCATGTAAAAGGACAAATGTAAGATCCCTTAAAAGGACCTCAAGTCTGTGCTGAGTCACATATAAATGAAATTAAATATAAGCACAATAGAGTATAATTATAAGTAAAAATAAAAATAGGCCAGGGCTGTACAACTGTGCAAGATGTGGTCAAGTATATACACTAATTAGAATAAAAATAGCAATACAGTGGGATGGGATATTTAGCAGGGCTGTGCAATTGTGCAGTTATGTGCAAAAAGTATGAACAGCGAAGTATGAACAAGTATTATTTGATTGTATATACAAGTATATAGTGTCCATTTATGAACCATATGTAACAATGCATTATGTAATAACACTGCATTATGTAATAACTTGACATTTTCACTTAATTTTGTAATAAATATAATCGGTCACTCCACAGAGACGGCCCTCATAGCATTCACAGAGGCTCTTCACTTGTAAAAGTGAAAGGCCTCTCCTCTGTCCTGATTCTCCTGGACCTGTCAGCAAAAAATTCCAATGCTCATCGAAAGCTCTCGGCTGTCCTCTTCAAAATGGCGTAAAAAAACCTACAGTTCCCGACGGCGTGTAGCTTTATGCCAAGCAAGCAGTGCAAAAATTTACCGTAGTGGCATGCAGTAATGCGCCTTTCATTTTCCGCCGCCCAGCGCCCAGGTCGCGCGGAAATAGGCTGTCTATTGCCATTCTCTTTGACAAACTCTAACCTTAACCAGCTCCTTAACAACGCCTAAACTTAACCGTTCTAACCTTAACCAACTCCGAAACAATGCCTAACCTTAACCTTAATCATAACCATGCCTAACCTTAACCATAGAAATTATATTGCCATTCTCTTTGACAAACTCTAACCTTAACCAGCTCCTTAACAGCGCCTAAACTTAACCGTTCTAACCTTAACCAACTCCGAAACAATGCCTAACCTTAATCGGCGAAAGAATACACGTTAAAAAAAAATCACGTTAAAAAATATTTTCGATGGGATTCGAACTCGCCAGCAAACAAGCCATAGGATCCACAGCCATGTGTCCTTGCCGATTGAGCTAGTGGTAGATACTGAAAATGGGGCGGTGACTTATATATATTGAGCTCCGCTCGTGTCGCATGCGCGGGCACCTCGCGCGAGCACGCCGGCGCACGCACGCACCTGAGCGAGCACGCCGCCGCCGGTGCACGCACGGTAGCATTTGTCTGAAAAGAAGGGCGCTTTACCGCACTAGCGTGCGGTGACGAATGCGGAAGCATTTTTGCACTGCTTGCTTGGCATTAACGTACAGGCTTCCCGACGTTACATTTTTCCAAAATGGTCGACTTTCGCAAACTAAACAACAGCAAAACGAAAATGAAAATCTATCTAATAACACTTTTTAACCTATTGGTAAACGAATGTATTGATGATGATGAATCGTTTTATTTTCGGTCTTTGTTTACAGATAAATCAAAAACACACACGTGTGGACTTTCAAAAGGAAAAGGAAAAAAGAAAAAAATCACAAATGTACATATTCAAAGTAAGCTCACACACAAAATCCAAACTCAATGACCGAAAAAAGGAATAGGCTGAAGCACATGCTTATTTTTGCCTATCCTTTACAATTGAATTGTATTGATGTATTGATGATAATATACATTATAACTGCTGTTGTGACATGGTTATGATGTTTATACTTGAATCCGTTTCAAAAATAAAATTATACTTTTGTCAAACAGTCTGGAGAGATTTATTTAAGACGTGATGTCATTTGCGGTCCGCCGATGAACCGCACGGGTGGAAGAGGTTAATGTATAATATGCATTTAATGTGGGCATTTTCTTATTATAAAAATATAACAGAAGACAATTGGCCAATAGTGAACATTAAACACTGACTCATTCCAGGTTGAGGGCCTACAGTCAGCCTATGTGCAAAGTTCCATCTAAATCGGATCAGAACTGTAGGAGTTATGGCTGGTGCAGATAGACAGACAGGAGACTGAGGAGACTGAGGAAAGCCCACCTCTCTCCTCCGATTCTGGTGAACTTTTACCAGTGTGTCATAGAAAGCATACTCACCAACTACATCACTGTCTGGTACGGCAACTGCAACTGGAACGGTACGCATTCGAACCATACACAGTTCGATACGACTTCCACGGTTTGGGGCATGTGTGTATTGTTCGGTTATAATGTTAGCCGCAAGCTAGGCTAACGTTACGTTAGCCGAGCTAACTAGCGTTAGCCACGAGCTAACCGTGGAGTCACTTCGCTGTGTTCCATTAGTTCCATTAGTGGGGAAAGGGGGATATATATATATTTTTTTTTTTTTTTTATAAGAAAGTCTAGTGCTGGTTGAGCATATTCATACTTTATGTTGATGGCCTTTGTCTATAATGTGGCCACACAAATAGAAAAGGTTTAATCATTTAGTTTGTTTGCACTAAGTTAATACTTTGACGAATGTTGCCTATATTTTTCAGTCAGTTCGGTCTTTGTGTGCCAAACATTATTAAAGGTAAACTTTTTTTTTTACCAAATAAATGAGAAGCATGTTTAAATCAGTAATGCCTCTCCTAGCTCTAACCGTCACTGTCAAAATAATGTGCCTGATGTCAAACTGCCTCATTCTTTCAATTTTTTCATGACTACGTCCTTGAGAATAACTGAAAAGTTGGATTATTTTTAGGCTATATATCTTAGGCTATGGTATTTTTGGAGTGTTAAATTGAAAAAAAATTCAAACAACGTATATAGAAACAAACCGAAAACCGAGACACCAAAACTGTGATACGAACCGAACCGTAGATTTTGTGAACCGTTCCATCCCTACTTATTACATATTAATATGATATTGTAAGGAAGGGGCAGGACCAGATAAGCTTTGCTTCATTATGTCCCTTCTCGAACAAAACCATTGTCTTGAGCTATGCTGATTATTGCTTCCATATCTAGGAAGATATATTTTATTT
>NC_140177.1:71638584-71666084 GCF_963971535.1 Notolepis coatsorum | reverse complement strand
CTTGTGTTCAGCTTTTCGTTCAGCGTTTCTCTGATTGGCCACACGGCCAATCAATCAATCCACTAGCACACGCCCTTGCGGCAAGAGAGACGCGGCAGGAGCGTGTGACTGTACTAAACTCTTCCACCACATGACCGACATTTGACATACAGTACACCTCCTATCTATGTTGGGATTATGTTTGGTCATGACAAAACAATAAAAATCGCTACTGTTAGTAATGCTGCCACCACCCACTTCAATGACAGAGCTCTCATATTTGCGAATGCATAAACTATATCTTAAATTATGGCGATGTGTCTAATATGGCTGTCGCGAAGTCATTGATAAGCGACAGCCATATTAGACACATAGCCATAATTTAAGATATAGTTTATGCATTCGCAAAATATGAGAGCGCGCCGCTGTCATTGAAGGGCTTCCTACAACAGAGCACCGCCGCTGCTGCTGCTGAAGCTGTATCAAGCCGGCGGCGGCGCACGAAAGCCGGGGATAAACCACCGCGTCGCCCCGCTGGCGCTTCAGGCTCAGCAGCCTCCACGGGCGAAATAACATATAACGTTACAGTTCCACACTGATGTACAGTGAGTGTCTAATATGGCTGTCGCGAAGTCATGCCTCTCCCTCTGAAAGCCCATCCACGCTGTGTATCATAGAGACATAGAGCACTGGGTTTTATCACTGGAGATATAAAATTGTATGGGCTTTGATTAAACATGTAACCTACACCTACTGTAACTTACTGTACCTCTGCTTCCTACAGCACAGCAGGTAATGGCGTTAATCAATGGAACGCGAAACATAATAACGTTACGCTTTCTAGTTCAGCGCATTTCATAACTGTATGGGCTTTGTTTATACACGAGTGAATCTGGTAGTTGGTTGTTAAAAACGCGAAACATAATAACGTTACGCTTTCTAGTTCAGCGCATTTCATAACTGTATGGGCTTTGTTTATACACGAGTGAATCTGGTAGTTGGTTGTTAAAAACGTGAAACATAATAACGTTACGCTTTCTAGTTCAGCGCATTTCATAACTATATGGGCTTTGTTTATACACGAGTGAATCTGGTAGTTGGTTGTTAAAAACGCGAAACATAATAACGTTACGCTTTCTAGTTCAGCGCATTTCATAACTGTATGGGCTTTGTTTATACACGAGTGAAACAGCAGCCCAACACAAGTGCGTTGGAACAGCAGCCCCAGCAGCCCAGCGTACACAAGTTGGTTGCCCGCGCTGCCGCTCGCTTGCGCTCCTTGGATTTCATTTGGGACGTGGGACGACTGCGCTTGCCTGCGCGTGGGGGCGCGGCCAATCAGAGAAAAGCCGAACACAAGTTGGTTGCCTTTAATATTCACGCGCCCAGGAGATGGACTCAAAGCTCAAAGCTCTGGCAGGGGGAAGGAGAAGGAGGGAGGAATAACAAAAGGCTTGGCCGTCCCAGCATCGGAAAACATCTGAGGAGCAGAATATTGCATCATGTTGCTCTGGGCAACCATACCCACTGCCCCCCCGCCCCACTATCCCTCTCTCTCCTGCCTCTCTGCCAGTGCCAGCGCTTTGCCATTGCTGCCATGGAGCTTAATCTAAATCCTCAAACCTGTGGAAGTTCTCAAACAGTCCTCTGTCCCTCCCTCTCCTTCCTACAGACGTACCAAAGACAACACACACAGACACACACACACACAGACACACACACACACACACACACACACACACACACACACACACACACACACACACACACACACACACACACACACACACACACACACACACACACACACACACACACACACACACACACACATGCGTGCAACACAGTCAAACACACAGTCAGGGACATGGTCTTGGTGTTTGGGGCAGCCATGGAACACGTTGAACTGCAAGTTTATTATTGGATGCTATACATAAGAGAGGAGGGCAAACCCAATGACTGTTATTTGACCCAGGCAAGTCATATTTGTGTGTGTGTGTGTGCGTGTGTGTGTGTGCGTGTGTGTGCGTGTGTGTGTGTGTGTGTGTGCGTGCGTGCGTGCGTGCGTGCGTGTGTGCGTGCGTGTGTGTGTTGGGCTCTTGGCTGGTTGCTAGCTACAGTGCAGTAATCCAGCAAGGATATATACTGGGGCTTAGTGATTCGCAATGCTATCTGCTATCTGGATGACATGGCAGCTTCTACAGACGGTTGACACTGATAGCATTGTCCTCTATTCTATCCCATTCTGCACTGCTCTGAATCTATCTGATATAGACATATACATTCTAGATATATTGGAAGAGAGTGTTTTAAATACATTCCATTCAATATCATTGTAATTCATTGTATTCTAGGAGTTAAAGAGTATGTACTGTAAGGGATAATCAACGAGTAGGTGTGTTAAACAGTTTTAAGGCCAACGTGGAGGCAAAGAATCACCCAATGCGCAACAGAGTTGATAATTCCGCTTATAACATGGCCACTTGCCAAAGACAGAAAATAAATGTTCAACATTAAAATATAAAGAAATATGTTATTTATGCTTTGCACATTGCTGACTTTCATTATAGTCCCTCTGTGCCACCTTTGCAACAGCTTGACAACCACCTGTCACTTGACTGATGCCAGGAAAATATGAAAGCTAACTTTATGCTAGTAAGCCTTTGCCTATGGTTACCAAACAGTGAATAGGATCTGACGGTATGTTTGACAAAAAGGCTGGCTTGCTTGCCAGACATCATTTATTGTCCCCAAGTCAATCACTTTTTTTTCACTTCAAATATCAATATCGTCAGTCGTATCCTCAATTCATTGTTGCGAGTTGAATTGCGAGGACAGGATGCATAACGTTAGCTCCCATCATCAGTGCTACTGACAGGGTCCACTGACAGGGTCCACTGACAGGGTCCACTGACAGGGTCCACTGACAGGGTCCACTGACAGGGTCCACTGACAGCCTCTGTAACGTTAGCGATAGGTTATGACTATAACCAAGTTCTGTTAGTTAGGGGCGATGCTTGGCATCACACTGCACTATCTCGCGTACGTGCACACGTACTGAATAAACCACAAATGTACCTCTAATACCAGTATTAGTCTGACCACACCCCTCATCAGCTTACCTTCATAAGCAGGTGTGTGGTCACCTGCTCTCCTCCTTCCCAAGCTTTCACCACAAGGTGAGGTCAAGGGCTGCAGCGGCCGTCTGATGCCAAGCATCGCCCCTAACTAACAGAACTTGGTTATAGTCATAACCTATCGTTCTGTATCGTTAGTGGCTTAGCTTGGCATCACACTGCACAAGGGAGGCCAAGCGGAGCCACTGGCTGACAAATACACCCCGCTGACAGCCCCCCAAAACCATCAGAACAGGGAGGGCCGAGCCCCCCCGACCCCCCCTAATGGAGGGTATCCCCCCTATTAGAGGCTTCACGGGAAGGCGACGGACCCGACCGTGCGAAGAGGCACTCAAGCAACTTAACGCACAGGGTGAGCAGACCGTGGCTTGACCCCACGACTACACACACGCACAACCCGCATGCCACCCGGGAACGAACGGAGGAACAACCTCGTTACTGCCCCCAGAATCACGGGGTCAAGGGCAAACCCAACCCCGTGGCAAGGCCGTAGCAGCGGAGCGCGAAGGAAGACCCAGACCCACCAAAAGGACTGGACTCCCTGGAATGGGGGCCCGGAGAAGTCCATGATGCCAGCATCAAGACCCCACCAGGTGGGCACGTAGTGCCCCGCCCCCCACATCGCCAGCGTATTCGGACAAAGGCCCCCCAGTTACTGCACCTGGTAATCCCAGGCGGTATCCCAACCAAGTACTAACCAGGCCAGAACCTGCTTAGCTTCCGAGATCGGACGAGATCGGGCGTGTTCAGGTCGGTATGGCCGTAAGCCGAGCGGGCCCCGTCCCCCCAACAGTACACCGCCTGGCACACTAACCCTGCAGAACAGACAGTCAGCATGGCCGTAAGCACACAAAAAAGGTTAACCAACGGAAGCAGGCAGCGCACCGGGGAAAAAACCAGGCAACAGGCTGTTAACCCTAGCCTGGAGACTGCGGTCGAGACAGGCGCCAGAGGGGACAGCTGAACACAGCCGCCCCGGCGGAAGGAGCGTAAGCTGGCGGTGTTGCATGACCAAGCCTCCATTTAAAAACCCCCACCCAGAGGGGTCGAGGCAGAGAAGGCTGACACGATTGGCAGACGTCATGAACGTGCAGGGGCACCCTCAAACGGTGAACCCGGGAGTTGACACTGCTCCAACACACCAGGGAATCAACCACCTCGGTGTTACCCAATGCGGTGGTTGTTCCTATAACCCCTCAAGAAAAAACTCCAAAACACACCTGCGGGTATACACCGGCTATACCGCAGTACAAGTGTTTCAGTTTCCAAAAAGGGTTAACCCAGGCCTACGGGTCGCAAACATCACTTCGGACCGGGCCTGGCGGTACGGGAAGCACAGGGTCACCAGAGGAGGTCAAAAAACCACCCCCACAGGCCCCTCTTCGCCATGCGTGAGAGAGGAGCGAAAAATAATGGAGAACCAGCCCCTAAGCACACCGTACCTGGTATTCCCCGGCGGTCTCCCAACCAAGTACTAACCAGGACCAACCTGTGTAGCGGCCGAGATCCGACGAGATCGAGCGCGTACAGAATGGCATGGTTGTAAGCCATGATGACAGTGCTGAGTAAAAACATACCCAACCAGGGTCTCCATAGCGCTTAACCCTGTGACACCCAGACCGACCTGGCATTTTTCCCCCTGAAAAAAGCCCAAGTCCCTCAGGGTACCAGAACAGCAGATCTGCATCCCCGGCGGACAACGGGTTCAACTGATCTGGACCAGCGTGACCAGAACCAGTCCCGTGCCCTAACCACGCCGACATGCCTACTCCAGGAGAAGGGCAGATATGCGTGTTGATCTTAACATGAAAAGAAGGCGCCACCCAGACGTTCGGACGAACCGCGCCTGGTGGCCCACCCCAAGGGCGTGAGACCCCACTACATATGTTCAGATCCATCCCGTCATCATCCCCCAGACATGAACGAGAATCCGTCGACAACCCACCCAGGTCATGGGATGTGGTCGTCGGAAGAGGAAAAAACCCCATCTCAGTTGCTTTATAAAAACGCTGTTTCAACCACAAGCAACCAAGGCGTGCCAGTCAATCGCCTGTTTACAGCGAGCTAGCACTATACGTGCGTCGGGACACACCCCCATCAATGAACAGGCTATTTAGACCTGTCATTGAATCCCCAAGGCGCCCAGGGGAACGACAAGAGGGGTGTGACACTCCCTAACTCCAACACTTCTGGAATAGAAAGAAGGAAGCATCAACAGTATGTATCCCAGTCTACACAGCCGGGGTAAAATTTTTTCACATTTTTACATCCCACCACCCTCCCATAGGAAAGAGACGGGGATCCCCAGAGAGACTTCCCACGCGAGCTGTACAGATTGAAAAGAATATATTGCACCTTGAGCCATGTAAAAAACTGGTTTTAGGGCCTCCGGGGAAGAGGCACTGAACCCATACACACTCAATAAACGAATTGAATCGAATATACATACAATAGAAAAGGACCCTTCTAGAGGGTCCACTCACTTTGACAATCTGAGGAGGAAGGCTCTGTACTCTGATGGAGGCTTCCTCACATGGAAGAAGGAGTCCGAACTCACAGAAGGCCTGAATAGGCGCTTGGTGAGGAGGAGCCCTGACCACCCCCCCTGAAAACAGATCCATCACATGGACCTGAACAGCACACGGAAGTCCTACCAACAGAGACGCGCACGGTGACGTACTCTATGGCGGGGGAATTCCTGCGGTGCACACGCCCAATATACCAGGCCGTGGGACCAGGAACTCCCTCCCCCCCCCCCCCCCCCCCCCCCCGTAACGTGCCGAACCGCCACGTGACGGGAACCTTGAAGGACAGGGGGTGTACCCCTGACCGACAGAACAATGGGGAGAGGAAAGGTTACCAGTTCACCCCTTTACGACCCCACACCCATGATACGACGTAACGACAAAAAGAGAATATGACACAGTCATAGTCAGCTCTATGAAGCGTTTCACAGCTCCACACAGCGCATGAGCTAACCTGCTATCTGATTTTTACTAAGGAAAAACACAGAATAGAGAGGGCTCTAAGAACCCCGGTCCAACATACACATGTGCTTCTGTGGCCAGTACAACCCAGTTGTAGGTCACATGACACACACAACCCATCATCACCTACAAAAAATGGCAAAAACACTCAACAGAGGAACGCCGTTTTTTTCACAATGAGAGAATACATCATTCTTGATTAGTATCGACCACAGGCCTTGCTAAGCACACATGACAGCAACCAAACCAATTTCCCTTTAGGAAATAAGTTTCTCCAGCAGATTTAGCACAACCTCAGCAATCAAGCTAAGAGTTACATCGTATCCCTACCACACAAAAGACACAATTAATGCACAACATGTCTGATAGGAGGTGATAAAGTCCCCAGGGAACCGGGGGGGAAAAACACAATCCTCCTATTTTACCCTCAATACGGCCAGTTAAAACAGGAAAACCTGTTAATGTGTGAACACACTGTTCATTGTCATTACAGTCTGAGAAAGAACATTCTCTTACTCACTTGTCACCAAGCATAGCTTCATAAGTTAGTTACCTTAGTTGTGAGTACACGGCCGTGTTTCTCACACAACAACCAGATCATTACATCCCGTTTGCACGGAGAAGCTAACTGCCAGTGACAAAAACAGCTCACACATAACCCGCAACGTATCCTAAATGCATTGTAGCAACACACGTTTTGGGAAAAACACCGTTATTCACAATACATTTAGCAAAGTAAAACCAGAAGACGTGTTATGAGGTCTGGTCAACCCCGTTCCTACCCGGAACGCAGATCAGCGAAGTGCAGTCTCAAGACACCGTAGAAACACAGCCGTCCTGTGTTGTTCGATCCGGGCAGCGTCGCCGCTCTACCCGTCGCAACGGTCCCTTCGTTGATGCAATCCTTGCCGTCCTGGCTCAGGGCAGGGTCGACGAAAACATCCCCTGTCAAGGATGACGTCGTGGTCAAGAGTGTAAAACATGTTAAAATCAAAGCACGTTCAACAGAATAGCATCAAGCTAACGATCAGAAGCGAGCCCACGGCGGCGCGCGAGAAGCTAAGCTACCCCGCGCCAGGCCATGGCCATAGCAGCAAGCTAACGTTACCTAGCGACCACGACATGCTAGCCCCGCAGCTAACAGCTGACTGGCTAATGGTAGGCCCTAAGCAGGCCATGCAGCGATCCAGCAGGCTAACGCAGCAGTTAACAGCTGACTGGCTAACCGTAAGCTATGAACATGTAAACAATGACATAACACTCACCCAGACAGGCCGCCGTTCTGAACCTCTCCTCACTTTTTAAGAGAAAAGAGAAAACAAGATGTCAACACCGCTTCACAACGGTGACTTTACCACATCCGACGGAAATCAGCACAGTACCAACTGGCCTGTGTAGCTGACTTTGAACATGAATCTGCCGCTATCGCACATTACATGCACATATCCCCTCGTGAAGGAATACTCTCATTTGGATATGAAAGATGGGGCCTTAACACGGTGACAGAGAGAATCCACTCGTCCAGAACACACAGGGATCACCAGTGTCAATGGTCGCGGCCCACTAGTTAAAACTATAATGGTCTCCAGACCAAGGCCTTCTGTCGCCTAGGTGGCTGAACAAAGGACCCTAGCCTGGGGCCGGTTTCCATAAACTTTGTCAAGTAGCCCCCATAGCACTAACAGACTAGTGGAGCCCGCCAGCAAAACACTACTCACCCAACCTGGAACGCACCGCTTCTCACAACAGCGGCATGTCCGACAGTTCAGCTGTGGCCTGACAGGTTTCACCCCAACAAACACAGCAAGGAACTGCAGTTGAGAAGCATGCAGCGGCGTGCTCCCAATACGAAAACCGGTGGAGGGTTTTTAGAATGATCATCATCTTCTAGACACTCCAGTACGAAGACAATATCGCCGTATTTTCTCGAAAAATAGTGAGAGAGAAAATAAAGATATGATGTCAACGTATCCTTGTTTCCCAAAGCTGTTCCTAATCCAATTTCTTCCATCATGGTGTCAAGTGTGGGGATCTACCGAGGCACTTCTTCCTTGTGGTGAAAGCGAGAAGGAGGAGAGCAGGTGACCACACACCTGCTTATGAAGGTAAGCTGATGAGGGGTGTGGTCAGACTAATACTGGTATTAGAGGTACATTTGTGGTTTATTCAGTACGCGTGCACGTACGCGAGATAGTGCAGTGTGATGCCAAGCTAAGCCACTAACGATACAGAACTCCATCATCAGTGCTACTGACAGGGTCCACTGACAGCCTCTGTAACGTTAGCTCCATCATCAGTGCTACTGACAGGGTCCACTGACAGCCTCTGTAACGTTAGCTCCATCATCAGTGCTACTGACAGGGTCCACTGACAGCCTCTGTAACGTTAGCTCCATCATCAGTGCTACTGACAGGGTCCACTGACAGCCTCTGTAAAACAGCAAGGAGCATGAAACTTATACTTATACGTCCCTTGTAAATGTTCCTTGTAAAACAGGCACAAATCCTCAAATATCGTCATTCATAAAAAAACATTTAAGTGATATTTTACAATGTTGAGTAATAACCAACCCCAACAGGGGATGCTGCAGCATATTTAAGTCATCTTTGAGATGGAGGGAAATAAGAAATACTGCGTGCATAATTGCAGAATATCTATATGTGCATAACAAAACGATTCATGGTGTTTGATGTAAGCAAACTGATGCCAGACACTATATCAGAGGTAGCAAGTCTATACTATTGTATATACTGTATTATCACTCTTTAGACAGACTGACTAATAGACTAGGCTACTATGTTACATGTATTTGTGGATTTTTCTCTCCATTAATCTCTCCAATTAATCTTATTAATCGCATTTTAATCGCATAACCATTTTATGCCTGATATTCTATATTCTATAATCATATTTCAAATAGCATGTGTCCGGATGGCAGAATTCAGTACTGTATCTACAAAACCTTCTGTTTAATCATCTTCCATCTATTAATTTGCTTAGATTTTTTGGTCAATTTGAGCATGGTGTTATTCACAGTCAAAGATAACTTTTTTTTTTATTGATATTCTCATTTGGTTCATTACAATTTACTCAAAATACAAATTTCATTCATGATTGCAGAATGGGTACAATACAGTACGGCTCAATACACACAATTGTTAAGGGGATGCAGACCAGAGAGAGACTTTTGTCTTGTTTACATCAGGGTCCCCCATTTTCAATTCATAATGAATTGTAAGTAAGGGTGCAACTTGCACCGTGCAATCCATTCTTTGTGGATCTAGCCCACAGTATTTCTGACACTGGGAATACATTCCCTGAGATCCATAGATGTCCCTAGAATCAGATACCAAGAACATGCAAATGGACCATATTAAAAAAAATTCTGTAAATGTGTATTCTACATTCTTATGGAATGAATGAGATAAAAAAAAAAAAAAAAAAAAAATATATATATATATATATATATTGTAATTAATTTTGAGTTAATTTTCATAATGCAATAATTTGCTGTGTAATTAATTAATCTAATTAAAGCGATAAACTGACAGCCCTAATATATATTGTTCAGTCGATATATATATATTAAGACTGTCAATCGATTAAAATGAGTTAACTCTAAATCGACCTTAAACAGATCTTTTTCAAGTTTTAATATCAACATGAGAGTCAACAAATGCTTTCTTTATGCAGCCATTTAACACAAAAGGATGACCCTCATGCGCCCTCATGCATCAGAGAGCGTCAGTCAGTGCCAATCAGAGAGCGTCTCCGAGAAATGCGGCTTGGTTTCGTAAGCACGCCACTGTGACCTGCTGGGGCTGGATAAGCTGGTCAGGAAGGCCAGTAACGTGGTAGGGGTGGAGCTGGACTCTCTAGCGGTGGTGGCGGAGAGGAGGAGCCATCAGGGACAACCCCTCACACCCACTATACACAGACTTGGCTGACAGAAGGAGCATGTACAGTGTTAGACTAAGACTCCCAAGATGCAACACTGAACAGCACAGGAAGTCCTTCATTCCGACAGCCATCAGACTCTATAATGCATCACTGTGCCTCACTCCATCACTGAGCACAGGGTGACAATACTATATTTAGGCTACGTTTAGACGGAGAGAGTCTGAACAGAAACCGCAAAAGTAGTCTTGCGGTCTCACTTTTAATTTTGCGTTTAGACGAGCGTTTTGGGATGGAATTCTCCGTGCAGACGAGGCTGTAACGACTCCAGACGACTGAGCCCCGCTGTCACACGATTGGCGCATATGTCATATGACGTGCTGTGAAGACCCGCCCTACTCTGCCTCTGATTCGCAGACTGTGGGTGGGGAATGTGATTGGACCAAAGCAGAGTCACTCACAGACAGTGGGTCCAGTCACGCCGCGGGACAGATTCTTGTGTATTTAAAAGTACTGCCAATGTAGCCTTCAGGTGATCGCCATGGATAGAATCAGACATGCTTTGTTTACGCTTCTAGGCTACTGGCGCATGCCTGTGATGTAAGCAGTACACGCGACGAGAGCATTGACAACCCTTTCGTCATCGTTTTATGCGGTTTGACAGTTTAGATGAGAGCGCAAAGGTTTATCGTTTCTAGGAATTCCACCCTGGAAGGTAGTCTCACTTTTTTGCGGTTTCTCCCCGTAAAAACACTGTTTCCGTATAAACGAAAGGCACATCCGAAAAAATATTTTTGCGGATTCACCTGCTAGCGTTTCCGTCTAAACAGGGCCTTAGACTTTTACTTTACTTTTAAACCGACATAGTACAAATTTACACTTACTGTATATTTCTGTATATTTTTACTGTATATTTTATATTAGAATGTAACATAGGAAATGTTATTGTTATTCTTATTCTTATTCGTGACTTTTGTTTTGTCTACCTAAATGTTTACTGTTTACTGTGAGCGATTTGTAGTGCCAAATTTCCCTCGGGATGAATAAAGTATTTCTATTCTATTCTGTAAATACAAAAGGCTGACTCAGTTAACCTGGCCCTTTGTCCACCTGTGGCAGTCTCAGCTCCTCTTTCTGCTCTACGTTATTACTCAGAGGGCAAGCAGGTGAAGGCCTGATTTGTGGCACAGTGGAGAGAGTGCACTTGAGGTGGGTGGAGGTCAGGTCTCTTCTCTTCCTCCCCGCCCCTCTCTCTCCTTCTCTCTCTCTAGCTCCTTTTCACTCTCTCTCCTCCAGCCTCTGCCTTGACCTCCAGGGTCATGTCCCTGCTGAGTGGTCGGGTTGGAGGGAGATTGTGCGGAGGCTGGTGAGGGTGCTCTAGGGCAGTTGATGGGTCCTGGGTTTTGACAAGGCCACTGGACCTGCCTGACGGGGACGCTTGATTAACGGGGATGACCTCTGACACAGGAACTATTATTTCATTTGCACATATTTTCCACACACACACACACACACACACACACACACACACACACACACACACACACACACACACACACACACACACACACACACACACACACACACACACACACACACACACACACACACACACACACACACACACACACACACGCACATACTGTATACACACATACTTGAGGACACAGTGTTTTTCTGGGCAGGAGTTATGCGGTGTGACCAGAATGTGATTAGCCAGTCGCTCCTCACCACAGCATGCGTTTGGTTCCGCTATGAGGTTGAGCTCGCTCGGCCAGTGTGCACGTCTCAGAGACAATGAGAGTACAGTTCTCTTGATTCGGAGGCAGGACAGCACTGCCAACAAGCTGAGTAATGACACCGTTGATTGGCCAGATCAATCCTTATTTGCTGTAAAACGAGCTCTTTATGCAATAGCCAATAATGTCCTTGGAGCATGGGCGCCGGCTCACTGTGTTCAGATGCCCACGGGCCATTGAGAGTGACTTGTACCATTAGTCTCTGTCGTTAAGGGAGATAGAGCAGTCGCTTCTGATCCAATATGACGAGCGACCTTTAGAAGATGTTTAGACGGCGTGCTCGCCGTGCTCTGGTCATGCTGTGGGGAGGTATGTGTGCTGCTGTCCAAACAGGATGGCATAGTCACTGGGTTAGTGCATCACAAACCTGCCTTGACTGTAAATGTATATGTATGGTTCATTTTCACAAGGATAGATATAATGTTGGTTTTAACGTTGGCTAAATGTCAATGGCCGTCCTTGAGTTGTTGTGTATAGCGGTACAGGGGAAAGGTTCCCATTCTCAGGGGCATCTCAGTATTGTTCAGTATCGTCTCTGGTTTAACATGGATGTTGTGGACTCTGAGAAAACAACAGTGGTCCCAGGTGGACCTTCCAACTTAGAATTGCATATACGAATAAAGTGCTGGATTTCAATATATCACTCAATATAAATACAACATGGATCTGTAGTACAACCTTCAACCTTATGTAAACAACATAGCCTACAATGTCATCAGACCTAAAAAAAATAATGGTTTGTTTCCGGTTGCCGACCGACCCTGCCGATTTAGGTGCGACCCAATATATTTTATGAGTTTAAAAACAAACAAAAAAATTTAAGATTTTTTATTTTTTTATATATATATATATTTTTATAAAGTTTCATAGAAATCTTAGGGCGTTTTCACACCTGGCTCGTTTGGAGCTGTTGATCCTAAACCTGGAGCGTTTCCCCCCTATTTCGGTTCAGTTGGGCATATATGAACACAGCAATCACATTCTGTTGCGGAACAAAACAAGCGGGCCGAGACCACCTAGAGAGGGTGGTCACGGCGCACTTCCAAACGAACCCGACGCGACTCGTACGCTGTGAGAATGCAATCGACTTAACAAACTGACACAATAATAATAATAATACGTCGTGGGTCAACGTGGAGCAGCGATGACTCGGTACACTGCGCCGTTGATATTTGGGCAGACGATCACATTCGTCAGATGCTGGAGAACACGCACAAGAACACTGAAGTGTACAGACAGTTTAGTGACCGAATGAGGGAAAGGGGCTTTGAAAGGTCTGTCGAACAGTGTCGCGCTGCTGCTGCTGCTGCTGCTGCACGTTGTTACAGCGGAGATACAACAAGCAGAGCAGACCCTGAAATGGTGTTTGTGTTGCCGGGTGTCAGTCAGCTGTGTCCCCGCCGCCGCGCAGGAGAGGAGAGCCGGGGTCTCTGTACAGCAGCACCGTGCGGGACTCTCTCTCTCTCTCTCTCTCTCTCTCTCTCTCTCTCTCTCTCTCAGGGGTTAAGGGGGGGGGGGGGGAGACACACACCCCAAAATCTGACCAATGAGTGACAGTTTGCTTGCGCGTGCGTTTGTTTTGGTCCGCTATTAACACAGCCGTGTGAACACAAACGAACTAAAGGACAAGTGCAACATTGTATCATTATAGTCCCTGTGTCTCCCTGAATCGGAACAAAGCAAACGAACTACAGGTGTGAAAACACCCTTAGTCAAACCTTTAGTATTATGGATATTAAACATGCTGGCAGAGTACATGCATCCATGTTGTTGTGAACATTTTAATTTAATAAAGAAATTCCCTATCCATAGTCACCGTGGGAAAGAATAAAATAAAAAATTAAATTAAATAAATTCCCTACCTACCCATGGCCTTAACTGACAACCAACAGGAAACAAACTATATTTTTTGTTATGCCTCATAACACAAACAGAACTAAATCTACATAGGTCGCCAGGATCGTGAAACATTGTCACAACCAACATCTTCATCATCATCATCATCATCATCATCATCATCATCATCATCATCATCATCATCATCATCATCATCATCATCAAACAACACCATCACTACTATCTACCCCTCTGGTCCTGAGTTCAGAAGGGAAATGACGGAGGGAATTAATGATGTCTGTATCTATTGGTCTTTACTAGACGAAATCTGAACCTGGAGCCAGAAGGTAGGATCTGAAACTGGATTTAGCCTTCAGCACTATGTGTCTGTTGTGCAGGTCAGTGAGGTTGCTTTAGCCTTTAGCACTATGTGTCTGTTGTGCAGGTCAGTGAGGTTGCTTTAGCCTTTAGCACTATGTGTCTGTTGTGCAGGTCAGTGAGGTTGCTTTAGCCTTCAGCACTATGTGTCTGTTGTGCAGGTCAGTGAGGTTGCTTTAGCCTTCAGCACTATGTGTCTGTTGTGCAGGTCAGTGAGGTTGCTTTAGCCTTTAGCACTATGTGTCTGTTGTGCAGGTCAGTGAGGTTACTTTAGCCTTCAGCACTATGTGTCTGTTGTGCAGGTCAGTGAGCTAACTGACCTAAATGTGTCCTTGAAACAAGATAATTATTCTACCAGTGCAGTAAGCTAATTCTAGCTGGTGGTATACAAAAGAGAACCATACATTTTCCTTATACACATTTTAGAAGAAGATCATCTGACACAAACGGGATTGAGTCACGAAGAACAGGATCCTTCAGAAGTACTCACTCTATATGTAGCCGGTCCAACGCTGAACCTGCCACTATTTCGACCATACCTTGAGTGGGAGTCGAGCCCCGGGCGTCCGCACCGGGGCCAGCAACACAAACCGCTGCACCAAGAAAGGAATTCCTCTCTAAGCGCTCAGTTTGGATGCCTCTGGGGAGTGAGTTTTACTTATTTTTTATTTTTTTTAAACTTAATTTTTTAGCGTTTATCGCTTTATGCTTTTTCAAGCATGACCGACAGTTGTAGGGTGAAACGGGAGAGAGAGCAGGGGGAGACATTCGGCAAATGACGGCGAGTCCGGGAATCGAACTCGGAGTCAACCAGATCCGTGACGCAGCACGGAGTCCCGCGACGCAGCGCGGTAACATGGTGTGCTACTGGAGCACCCTTGTGAGTTTTACTTCTATGTGCCGTAGTCACACTATCGCGGCACATATCCGTTACAGTTACATCTCTATGGAACACACTGCTTTGTCTTTCTTTAAACGGTAGCAAAGCCCACCTCTCTCATACAAATTGGCCAATGGTAGGACAGGGATGACCTCTGACCTCACTTGGACTTTGGGAAGATATCAAAGTAGGAGAAAGTCTTTGTTCTCTCTCTTCCTCGCTGACCTACTCTGAGAAGAACTAACCCGCCTGAGGCCCTGCTGAGGCCTTTGACCTACAACCAGGTTTGAAGCTTTTTGAAACCAGAGCCAAACGGACCAAACACATGGACACTAAGCTGAAGTGTATCCGACGTACCTACACGTGCCAGCATACATTTTGACTAAGGAAATATGATATGGTCTACCGATACTTATTTGTATGCATTAGTTAGTAAATACATTTGATGTGTGAAATTGATCTGTGAGAATTTCATGCAAACTAAACAATAAATTACTTTCAGATCATTGGACTGATAAATGTGATAAAATTGTTTATTTTCTTGTAAATACTTAATTATCTATAAGGTGCTTAAAGGTGCTATGTCGAACATTCTTCCGGTATGCCGTTAGAGGGCACAGTCGCATAGAAAACCGAACTCCCGGGGGCGAAACACAAATCTTCCACTTAAAAAGTCAATGAGCACCTATATCTAAGTCAGAAAGGTAGATGAGTGGAAGAAGGAAAGGGAAAGACCGGAAAAGAAGAAAAAAAACAAAGTGCGGCAAGCTGACAACGTGCCGACAAAACTCGAGAAGAACATGGAACATGTGAGCATAATTGAAGCGATAAAAGAATTAAAAGCAGAATTAAAAGTTGAACTCAAGAGAGACAGTGGCGAAAGGAGACAAGAGGTAAATCAGCTGTGCCAGGATATAAAGCGCAAACTCAACAGCATCGCGGCGGAGATCCAGAGCCTGAGCGAGCGAGTGGAAGAGGTAGAGAGCCCGTTGGAGAAAATGGAAGACTGGGCAACAGAGCTATCCGAAGCGCTCAGCACGAATCTGGAACAACAACGTGCCCTACAACACAAACTAACCGATTTGGAATCCAGGTTGAGGAGAAATAACATCCGTATATTCGGGGTGGCAGAAGGAGAAGAGGGAGACTCGGTTTTAAAGTTTATCAGAACATTTCTTAAAGGTGTGTTACCACTCCCACCAGATATGGACCTCAAGCTACAAGGAGCCCGCCGTGCACAGGCCGTGAAACCCCCAGACGGCGCAACGCCGCGCCACATTGTCAACAACTTTCAGGAATATACAACTAAAGAGCTGGTACTGAGAGAAGCATGGAAGAAGGGAAAGATACAGCTGAGTAACAAGACCCTCTACTTCGACCACGACTACGCAACCGAAATCGCCAAGAAACGGAGGGAATACAACTGCCTTTTGAAAGATAATATATGTATATATATAAATGTGCGAATTGGCTATAATAAGGTAATTTATAAGCCTGCTATTCTATATTCTATAATAATATTTCAAATTGCATTGGTCCGGATGGGAGAATTCAGTACTGTATCTACAGAACCTTCTGTTTAATCATCTTCCCTTTATTCATTTCCTTAGATCTTTTGTACACATGATCGCAAGAAGGTACTGAACGAGATCAGTGGCAGTTCCTCATGTCTGGTCATTATTAGCATGGTGTTATTCACTGTCAAAGATGCAAAGAAAAATCATAATTCATATTCTCCTTTGTTTCCTCACAATTTAAGCAAGCCTAGTAATACAATATTTCTGACACTGGGAATACATTCACTGAGGTCTATAGATGTCCCTAGATAGGAATATGCAAATGGCCTTGTAGAAGTGGAGCAATATTCCATTTACAATTATATTGTAGGCGGGTTTTTCAGAAAATAGGCTCCAGGTGGAAGAGGTTAAGAGGTTAAAGTACAATCATTTTGGAAGAGTGTTACCCAGGAAATGTATACAATTCGAAGTTACGAATTCCCCATGGAACCTTAGACAATCTATCTGGGACTAATCACTGAGGAGATTATCCACAAGGAAGACTTTTATCTGTTCAAAATCATGACACTCGCGGGGAAAAAAGGCCATCACAAGAAACTGGCTCAAGGAGGCCCCTCCAGACAAAGACACTTGGAAGAAAATAGTGGAGGAAATAAACTCTAAGGAAAAAATGACATACTTTCTGAGAACGAAAGCCAAGACATACGACAGACGCTGGTTGAAATGGACAACATATAGGCTGTCAGACGAACGCCACAGCGAAACCAAAACGGACCAGACCAAATAAGAACAGCTCTCCCCCCCATGCACCACTGTACTGTCCTGTGAGTCTTGTCTGTCAAGTGGTGGTGGTTGTCTTATTTTGAAATGTATATTGTAACTGTATTGTTTGTGGTTTATGAAAAAAGATAAAAATTAACCAAAATAAAGTTGTAAAAAATAAAAAAAATAAAGTGCACAAAGTGTTGTGCTTTGGTCACACCTCCCCCTTCCCTTTGCATCCTCAGCAATTATTTTATTTAAATACTTCAAGGAAGTATTTCTAAGAAACTATTTCTCACTTAAAACATTGTCAGAAACATATTCTAGTGAACCATTTAGGTGGAAAAATGGTTTACTTCGATCATATACGATAATTATCTTACATCTGGCAACGCTGTACCACCAAACTAAATTCAGATCAAACTGTCAAACTAGGCATTGCAAATCATATACGAGTCAAGGTACAGCAATTGTGTGTCCTATTTCCCTTATAGAATGTTTTGAGAAACATATTTTAGGTTATACTTTAGGTTAAAAAAGAGGAAGTTGATGAGCAAGTAAGCCACCATTTTCTTTTTTTAAATGGGAGCAAAGAAACATGGAACAGCTAAATAGCAGTGTATTTATCAGGTGCATTCCATGTGGGGAAATGGGAAGTAGGGAGGGGATACATGCACATACATAATAATAATAGTAATACATCTATTTTATATAGCGCTTTTCCAGGTGCTCAAAGACGCTTCACATGGGCAGGAGAGACAAACTATGGCAAAACAAAAAAACAGAACAAAACAGAACAAAAATAATACATGACAAAATAAAATAAAACCGACAGAATTAGAGGTCAAAAGCAAGATTGAAAAGGTGAGTTTTGAGGGCTGATTTAAAAGATGTCAGGGTGTTTGCATCACGGATATGGCTGGGGAGGGCATTCCAGAGGGAGGGGGCAGCAGCAGCAAAGGCCCTGTCGCCCCAGGTCCGGAGCCTGGTCGTGGGAGGTGTCAGGAGGTTGGCATCTGCAGACCTAAGGCGACGGGTGGGCGTGTGACGGTGGGGGAGGTCGGACAGGCAGGGAAGGGCAAGGTTGTTGAGGGCTTTAAATGTGATGAGTAGTATTTTAAAATGTATCCTGTATTTGATTGGAAGCCAGTGGAGGTCGTGGAGGACAGGGGTGATGTGATCAGAGCGACGGGTGGAGGTGAGCATGCGGGCAGCAGAGTTTTGGACATATTGGAGTTTATTGAGAATAGTGTTTGGTGAGCCGTAGATGTTACGTTCTGGACACCGACCTCGGTCGGTGACCACCCACATTCCTGGCATATGTCACTGGGCTTGTCACCTGTCATTTCCCTGTCAATTAGTGCTGTCACTTAGGGGTGGTTCCTGATTGGCTGTCACAGGGGTGTGTGTGGAATGTTGGTATTTGGTGTCTATGTAACATACCTCTCTTCTGCTTGTCCATTGTCAGGTCTTCACTAATTGCGTTCGGGGATAACGCGGACGGTTCTACTCTGGACCTCCAATAAGCTCCCATTTACCTTATTTTCCACTTGTGCTATTAGCACTTGTTCTCTCTTAGAATTTACTCTGTGTTCTTACTATTAAAGTCGAACCTGTTCAAGAGTAAACACTCTCTGTCTCTGTGATTGCCTTCACCCATTGGAATTCACCTACCTGCATTCTGACAGAAGACCTGACCATCAGAATTCCATGGAGGCCATCATGGAGATGCTCCGGACGCAGGGAGCAGCTCAGACACGGATGGAGGAACATCAGCAGCTGGTCAGCGCCGAGTTAATCCGACTCAATGGGGTCGTCGGATCATCCCAAGCGGTGGCGCAGTCGGCGTTGGCCACAGCCCGACAAGCCCAAGAAGGAGTGGCTGGTGTTCAGTCGGCGGCGGGAGAAGCAGCGCTCCACGCAGAGGAGAGTCGGGGGGTGTTCGGGGTCCAGGAGCGGTCCCGCGAACCACATCTGCAGGCGCCCGCTCGCTATGACGGATCACCGGATGGTTGTCGGGAATTCATCACCCAGTGTCTACTCGTTTTCCGGCTGCAACCACGATCATTTCCATCGGAGACAGCGCAGGTAGCGTATATTATCACACTGCTCACCGGTCAAGCTCTCTCCTGGGCTACGGCGGAATTAGAGGCAGGGGCGATAATCTGCGACAGTCTGGACGCCTTTACCCGGGAATTGAGAAGAGTATTCGATACTTCCCGGGTACTCTCGATCTTCGAGGCTGGTGGTCGTCTTCTCGACTGCCGGCAGGGCCTCCGCACGGTCGCAGCTTATGCTATCAATTTTCGGATCTTGGCTCGGGAGACAGCTTGGGCGGAGAACGTCTGCGTGGTTCTGTTCGTCAGGGGACTCTCAGCGCGGATGCGAGATGCGCTCTCCGCGCGTGAGATCCCCGAGCAGCTGGAAGTGCTGATCAACACCACCATCAAGATGGACAATCGGCACCGGGAGAGGGAGAAGGAGCATGTCAACAACACCCAGCCCCAGGTATGTTTTCCTTCTTCTCCTGGTGTTGATAATTCCATGCATTACACGAGTGGGCCACTGGGTGATGAATCCATGCAGCTTGGAGCGCTGTCGCTCTCGGACGACGAGAGGCAGCGCTTCATCAAAGAGCGACGCTGCTTCCGGTGCGGCCGCACCGGTCACCGCTTCGGCAGCTGTCGGGTCCAGGCTGTATCGGCTCGGCGCCAATCGGGGATGGAAGGTGCGCCGTCGGGCTTCGAAAAGGCGCCAGCAGGTGGGCTCATTCCTGCCAAAACCACGGATTCTTGTACATTTTTTGAGGTGGCGATCAACTGTGGGGGTGACATTAGGGGAACTAAGGCTCTCATTGACTCAGGGGCGGCGGGCAATTTTATTCACGTGGGATTGGTGAAGGAGTGGGGAACCCCAGTGGAGGATTTAGGGGTTCCCTTACCAGTTTATGCCCTGGACGGTCGGCCTCTGGGCAGTGGGAGCGTCACCCAGCGCACAGTTCCCTTACACATCCGGGTGGAGGGTGGGGAGTGGGAATGGGTTACTTTTTTTGTCATCTTTTCCCCCTATTCTGTCATGGTGTTGGGTCATCCCTGGTTGTCGTCATGTGTTCGTGTCATTAATTGGAGCACGGGCGAACTCTCAACGGCGGCCGACGTCAAGTCGATCGTCAGCGGGAGTTTGCCCAAACCCTTGTCTCCCCCCCCCTCTTCTCTTTTGTCTCCTCCCTCTTTCTCCAGGATGGTGGGGAGCGTGGCAGATTCTGATCTACCCTCTAATCCCGATTTAATAGGGGTGCCTGAGATCTATTGGGACCTGGCGGACGTTTTTAGCAAGACGCGTGCTAAAGCACTTCCGCCTCATAGATCATACGACTGTCCCATTAATCTTCTACCCGGTACCTCCCCGCCTCGCGGGCGAATGTTCTCTCTCTCACGCCCCGAAACCTTGGCCATGAACACCTACATAGAGGAGGCATTGCTTGCGGGGCACATACGCCCTTCCACTTCCCCTGCCGGCGCTGGCTTCTTCTTTGTTGATAAAAAGGATGGGGATCAGCGCCCATGCATTGATTATAGGGGATTGAATGACGTTTCCATCAAGAACCGATATCCTTTACCCCTCATGGACACGGCCTTTGAGTGCTTACAGGGGGCACAGGTCTTTTCTAAACTTGACTTACGTAATGCATACAACCTGGTCAGGATTAGAGAGGGAGACGAGTGGAAGACTGCATTTAACACACCCAATGGGCACTATGAGTATTTGGTCATGCCCTTTGGTTTGGCTAATGCTCCGGCAGTCTTCCAAGCCCTGGTTAACGACGTGCTGCGAGACTTGATTGGGGTGTCGGTGTTTGTCTACTTAGATGATATCCTGATTTTTTCTCGCGATATGGTGCAACACCAAATGCACGTTCGGGAGGTGCTAGACCGTCTCCTCAAGCATCAACTATTCGTTAAGGCTGAGAAGTGTGTGTTTCACACGGACACCGTGTCCTTCCTGGGCTTTGTGTTGACGAAGGGCGATCTGCGCATGGATCCAGCCAAGGTGAGTGCAGTTTTGGACTGGCCACGACCTTCGTCGCTCAAGGGGTTACAACGTTTTTTGGGCTTTGCAAATTTTTATTCGCAATTTTAGCGCCTTAGCCAATCCCTTAACAGCTCTCACTAAGGCCTCTCTCCCTGGCTTTGAATGGTCGCCTAGGGCTGAGTCGGCCTTCTGCGATCTTAAACGTCGTTTTACATCCGCTTCTGTATTGATCCGCCATGACGCGGATGTTCCGTTCATTGTGGAGGTGGATGCCTCTGACGTCGCGGTGGGGGGGGTGCTCTCTCAGAGATGCTTAAAGGATGGGAAAGTGCACCTGTGTGCTTTTTTTTCTCGCCGCCTGTCACCAGCCGAGCGTAATTACGACGTGGGTAATTGGGAGTTATTGGCGATCAAATTGGCACTGGAGGAGTGGAGACATTGGTTAGAGGGGGCGGCACATCCTTTCATTATTTGGACTGATCATAAGAACTTGGCTTACATCCAAGGGGCTAAACGCCTTAACGCTCGCCAGGCCAGGTGGACGTTGTTCTTCACACGATTTCGATATACCATCTCCTATAGACCCGGCTCCAAGAATATCAAACCTGACGCGTTGTCGCGCCAGTTTGATCTTCCTGGTCGGGAGGAGCAGCCCCATCCCATTATTCCACCGGCCTTGATTTTGGCAGCCGTGTCTTGGGGCATAGAGAAGGTGGTAAGGTCGGCGCTAACGCGGGAGCCCGATCCTGGTGGGGGTCCTCCAGGACGGTCGTATGTTCCCAAGGTGGCGCGCTCACGCTTGCTACAGTGGGCACGTGCGTCATCCCTCACCAGCCACCCAGGGGCAACCAGGACCCTGGAATTTATCCGTAGGAGGTTCTGGTGGCCGACAGTGGAGGGGGATACGCGTTCCTTTGTGGTGGCCTGTCCGGTGTGCGCACGTAGTAAGACCTCTCGACGGGCACCGGCGGGTCTCCTCCGACCACTTCCTATTCCTAAACGACCCTGGTCACACATATCTCTGGACTTTATTTCTGGTCTTCCCCTTTCGGACGGATTCACCACCATCTTGGTAGTGGTGGATCGGTTCTCTAAGGCGGCTCACTTTGTCCCTCTCCCCAAGCTTCCTTCGGCCCGGGAGACTGCTGATTTAATTATACAGCATGTCTTTCGGGTCCACGGGCTGCCAGTAGATATCGTGTCGGACCGGGGTCCTCAGTTCGCCTCCAGGTTCTGGAAGGCGTTTGCCGCCGGCCTCGGCGCCTCTGTCAGTCTGTCGTCTGGGTTCCATCCACAGTCGAACGGGCAGACGGAGAGGGTCAACCAGGATTTGGAGGGGGTCTTGAGATGTTACGTTGCCGGTAGTCCGGCAACGTGGAGTAGGAGGTTGGCTTGGGCTGAGTACGCGCATAATACCCTTCTCTCCTCTTCTACCGGTATGTCTCCCTTTCAGTGCCAGTATGGTTTTCAACCTCCTCTGTTTCCCGAGCAGGAGCAGGAGGCGGAGGTGCCCTCGGCCCAGGCACATGTGGCTCGCTGTCGCAGGACGTGGAAACAGGTTCGGAAGGCGCTACAGAAGGTTTCGGTTAGTACCCAACGGCAGGCTAACCGTAAGCGTCGTCCGGCTCCAGTTTACCGTCCAGGGCAGCGGGTTTGGCTTTCCACCCGGGATCTCCCTCTCCGGGTGGAATCCAAGAAGCTGTCTCCTCGCTTTATAGGACCATTTAAAGTGATTCATCGGGTTAATCCAGTGGCTTACAAGCTACGACTTCCGAGCTCTATGAGGGTTCATCCGACGTTTCATGTGTCCCTGTTGAAGCCATTCCTCTCATCGCCCTTGGCCCCGCCACTGCCTGTGGTTCCTCCGCCCCGGTTTATTGGCGGTCAACCCATTTACACGGTGCAGAGGATACTGGGTTGTAGGCGGAGGGGTAGGGGGTTTCAGTTCTTGGTGGATTGGGAGGGGTACGGGATAGAAGAGCGTTCTTGGGTGCCTCAAAGGGATATTTTAGATCCCAGCCTGATCGTTGATTTCCGGCGGCTGAATCCTGAGGCTCCTAGGTGAACGTCTGGTGCCGTTCGTCGGGGGAGGGTACTGTTACGTTCTGGACACCGACCTCGGTCGGTGACCACCCACATTCCTGGCATATGTCACTGGGCTTGTCACCTGTCATTTCCCTGTCAATTAGTGCTGTCACTTAGGGGTGGTTCCTGATTGGCTGTCACGGGGGTGTGTGTGGAATGTTGGTATTTGGTGTCTATGTAACATACCTCTCTTCTGCTTGTCCATTGTCAGGTCTTCACTAATTGCGTTCGGGGATAACGCGGACGGTTCTACTCTGGACCTCCAATAAGCTCCCATTTACCTTATTTTCCACTTGTGCTATTAGCACTTGTTCTCTCTTAGAATTTACTCTGTGTTCTTACTATTAAAGTCGAACCTGTTCAAGAGTAAACACTCTCTGTCTCTGTGATTGCCTTCACCCATTGGAATTCACCTACCTGCATTCTGACAGTAGAGGATGCTGTTGCAGTAATCTAGTCTTGATGATATGAATGCATGAACCAGTGTTTCAGCAGCGGAGAGTGATGGGGAGGGGCGAAGACGAGCAATGTTCCGGAGGTGATAGAAGGCCGATTTGGTTATGTGGTTCACATGGGGGAGGAAAGAAAGGGTGGAGTCCAGGATGATGCCAAGGTTACGGACGTGAGTGGAGGGGGTGACAATGGTACCATCAATATTTAGGGTGAAATCCTGGGTGTGGCTGGTGAGGGATTTTGGACCGATAATTATGATTTCTGATTTATTGCAGTTTAATTTGAGAAAGTTATTTTGCATCCATGTTTTGATGTCTGTGAGGCAGGTGCTGAGGGTGGAGAGAGTGGCTGGAGTGATAGTCTTGGTGGAGAGGTAGAGCTGAGTGTCGTCTGCATAACAGTGAAAACGCAGGCCATGTTGGCGGAGAATCAGACCAAGTGGAAGGATGTAGAGGATGAAGAGCATGCACTAACATTCACACACTGCCGGCCCGGCTGCGTGTACCGGTTCCGCAACAGTAAGTGACTTCCGGGTAGGCCTGATTGGCCCCGACAGGCACGTGACGCGGCAAACTCAGGACGCGCAACGAGGCTGCTGAGAGCTGTCGCGCGGAAATAGGCTGTCTATTGCCATTCTCTAACACAAACTCTAACCTTAACCAGCTCCTTAACAGCGCCTAAACTTAACCGTTCTAACCTTAACCAACTCCGAAACAATGCCTAACCTTAACCTTAACCTTAACCATGCCTAACCTTAACCATAGAAAGAATATTGCCATTCTCTAACACAAACTCTAACCTTAACCAGCTCCTTAACAGCGCCTAAACTTAACCGTTCTAACCTTAACCAACTCCGAAACAATGCCTAACCTTAACCTTAACCTTAACCATGCCTAACCTTAACCGGCGAAAGAATACACGTTAAAAAAAAAATCACGTTAAAAAAATAAATTCAATGGGATTCGAACTCGTCAACAACGGACCGCAGGATCGCAGGACCGCTGCTCTGCGAGGTGAGCTAAAGCGCCGAATGAGAGTCATAGCGGATTTGGATGGTTACATCATTCCGCAAGAGCGGAGCGTGCCGCGCGGCAGAGAAAGTTGCGCGTCACGTGCCTGTCGGGGCCAATCAGGCCTACCCCGGAAGTCACTTACTGTTGCGGAACAGTTACACGCGGCCCGGCTACCAAGACAAAGAGGCTGGAATAACAAACACACACAGAGGGAGTGTGACTTCATTCTCTGCTCAGGACACCATCACTCCACTATATCTTTCCATAGCAAATACTTGTTTTCTGCTATATTAATGTTAAAAATCATAGCACACTTTAAATAGAGTGGTGCTCCCTCTCTTATTAATAACGTATAACCAATCATGCTTATGAAGTATTAATGCAAATTCATCTCAGTCACAATCATCTGGGTTTTGATTAATTGAGGCATCTAAATTTTACATCCTTAGTGACACACACATGTGCTCATCATAATTATTTATCCATTAAATAATTGATTCTGGGTGAGAACGAAGCACAGGAAACAACTACAATAGGAAGTCTTGTAGTTGTACAAACCATTTGTCTTGAGCTACAGTATATTGATTATTGTTTCCATGTCTAGGAAGATATATTTTATTTTATTTGTATTTGATTTCGTTTTTTCTTTATTTGTTTTTTTGTAATTTTTTGTTATGACAAATGTGTGTGTTTATGGTTGAAAATGTTAGAGATAAATAAAGATCAAATCAAATCAAATCAAAGTCTTAGTTCACTGAGACCCGAGCAACTTATCATCCGACTAAGAGATCAAAACAAAACAAAGAAAAACAATAACCACTATTATTCACTAGAAGCAGCGTCGTGGTGGATGCTGATAAACAGCCATTGTCTGTATTGTGCTCTTTCTCTGCCTGCTAAAGGGCAGGCAGTGTTAAGCGTAAGGCAGGAATATCAGTCTTCATTCCATCAGCCCTTTTGAGGGAAACAGAGAGCGATGAAAGGCTGACGCCTGTCTAAGCACCTATGAATCAGCTGACAGGGGTTCCGGGAACCACCAACAAGTCTCTCAGGATCAGTTTTAGGGCGCTTTTCAAAAATCCCCAAATACTCATCACCACCCAAAGCCTTTATCTCTTTTCCAACTCAACCTCTCTCTGTTTATCACTTTTTCCCAGGGGAGAGAGAGCGAGAGAGAGAGAGAGAGAGAGAGAGAGAGAGAGAGAGAGAGAGAGAGAGAGAGAGAGAGAGAGAGAGAGAGAGAGAGAGAGAGAGAGAGAGAGAGAGCGAGAGAGAGAGAGAGAGAGAGAGAGAGAGAGAGAAGGGGTGGGGGTGGGGGTCAACAATTCACACAGTTCACTACCAGTCATCCATCTCTCTATTGTCTTTGTCTAGTTCACCCTGATGTGGTGCCAAGTGGAGCCTCCTCAGCCCTTTAACTAGTGATCTCCCTGTTCTGAGGAATACACTGGTCCTGTACACACACACACACACACACACACACACACACACACACACACACACACACACACACACACACACACACACACACACACACACACACACACACACACACACACACACACACACACACACACACACACACACAAGCACAAACACGTATGGATGTATGGTCACACATTCTCACACACACTCTCTCTCTGGGAAATCTGCCCTTGGTTCACAGGCAACCTGTGTAGGGAGTCCAGAGTCTGGGCACTATGGGGCCACCATGGGGCCACTATGGGGCCACTGCAGGGGCACAGGGGGAAACAGGAAAATACAGGGGCACGGAAGGGGGGGGGGTTACACATCCTAGTCCACAGGTAGCCTAGCAACAGGTATACCAGCCTGGCAACCCCCGGTGTAATGGAATCTGGCTTGTACGTTTCTTGGCTGTACTGGGGGGTAAAGAACTGCTTGGCAGGATTAAGATTTACTCCCCCCCCCCCCACACACACACACACACACACATGCACACACACACACACACACACGCACACACACACACACACACACACAAATGGACGTAAAATGGGTCCCTGGGAGGACAGTGACCTCCACCAGTTGATGTGACAAGGCCCCAAGATGGAAGAGATTCCTGAAGAGAAAGCTGCCTCTGTGGGAGAGGAGAGGAAGGGGCCCTACACACACACACACACACACACACACACACACACACACACACACACACACACACCACACACACACACACACACACACACACACACACACACACACACACACACACACACACACACACACACAACACACACACACACACACACACACACACCACACACACACACACACACACACCACACACACACACAGACACACACACACACACAGACACACACACACACACACACACACACAGACACACACACACACACACCACACACACACACACACACACACACACACACACACCACACACACACACACACACACACACACACACAAACTACTCTCCCCAGTAGCACACTAATTTTGATGAAATTATATAGGATCACACTCACCCGCCCCCACACGCGCGCACGCACACACACACACACACACACACACACACACACACACACACACACACACACACACACACACACACACACACACACACACACACACACACACACACACACACACTCTCCAGATGCCTCACACCATTGTCAGGTGTCAAGTTGCCCTTGTAGAAAGACAAGCGTGAAGGACGCACAGCTGAGTTCTCACTCCACCTCCCAAAACACACACACACACAGGTTTATT
>NC_140177.1:71610090-71632590 GCF_963971535.1 Notolepis coatsorum | reverse complement strand
TACCGATAATCTAAATTTGATTTGAGAACAGTAGCTAGTCCAGGGAAGAAACGATAACGCGTTTACTAGAATACACGTTGCCGGCCATTACGGAGCATTTTGGAAATGACACCAGACCGCCCTGAAATTACACTCATATTCACGACGGTATAAAATGGAAATGTATGGATGGAGAAATTATCTGTTTCTCCGTGTGTGTGTGTGTGTGTGTGTGTGTGTGTGTGTGTGTGTGTGTGTGTGTGTGTGTGTGTGTGTGTGTGTGTGTGTGTGTGTGTGTGTGTGTGTGTGTGTGTGTGTGTGTGTGTGTGTGTGTGTGTGTGTGTGTGTGTGTGTGTGTGTGTGTGTGTGTGTGTGTACAGGACCAGTGTATTCCTCAGAATAGGGAGATCACTAGTTAAAGGGCTGAGGAAGGCTCCACTTGGCACCACATCAGGGTGAACTAGACAAAGACAATAGAGAGATGGATGACTGGTAGTGAACTGTGTGAATTGTTGACCGGAAGAAACTCAATGACAATCTACCATATTATTAGATCCATAGCTATAATATATAATATAGCTTTAGGCCTGCAAACACAGCCACGTATCCCCATGTTAAAAGGTGCTGGCCTTTCAACAGTAACAGTAAACAGCGCCATCTGGCGCTCAAAGTGTTAATATGTGATATTTTATGGGATTACACTTTCAAAAACAATTGACCACAATACGGCTGTCAAAGTTAATGCGTTATTAACGCATTATCGCACAATTCTTTTAACGCCACTATTTATCGCAAGATTAACGTATTTTTCTTCTTCTTTTTTTTTTTACAAATATATATTTTTTACATTTTTACTAGACTTCACTCAGGTGTATTATTGATACTCTCATTGATACTATGTTTGTTTCTGACTCAATCTTTTGAAATGTTTTCAAAATGTTGAATTTGATGCAAATTTGCAATGCATGAGGGTCATCCTTTTGTGTTAAAGGGCTGCATAAAGCACGCATTTGTTGACTCATGTTGATAAGAGTATTACAACTTGAAAAAGATCCGTTTAAGGTAGATTTAGAACAAATAAAAAATATGCGATTAATTTGCGATTAATCACGAGTTAACTATGGACAATCAAGCGATTAATCAGATTAAATATTTTAATCGATTGACAGCCTTAAAGGGGAACTATCTTATAAATGGCCTTTTTGAGTGTTTAGCATTGTTTCCTAGCTATGTGAACTTATATTAATATGATCTATGTCTCAAAATTCTCATATTGGCGCATTCTTCCAATTCTCCTCTCACAATATTCACCCTCACTGAACTGAGTCGTTTGAAAATGTGCCCTATATGTGATGTCATATAGTCACCGCTGCATGTTAATGGCGAGGTACAAGATGAGCTGCACACAGTGGTTGGAGCCCAGGCTCAAAACAGCTCGAGATCTTGAGGTAGAAAAATGCTGTTTTTGAGGACTTGATTAGAAATACAAAACAATGAATAAAAAAAATATATATATTACAGAGGTGTTCCATAGACTCACAGGAATTGTGTAAAAGTGCCCAAATAGTGAAAGAAATAGTAAAATAGTTCCCCTTTAATTTAAATATATATTTTTTCATCTCTTTATTGGGGTTTTCAATTATTTCCAGTGACAATCCAGTTCCCAGTTCCCAATCCCCCTCCCATCCCTCCCTCCCTTCCCTACATCAGATAATCACAATACATTTAATATGCAGAATAACGCTAGTGCACCTTCGAGCGCATACTCTCTAACACATACTCATCAGTCTGGTATGGCAACTGCACTACCACTTCTGGGCTTATTGGCGCTAATCTCGGATCGTTTCATATATCTACACGTGCATCTCTGGACATTTTACATTGTTTGGGTGATACTAAATATGTAATTATGTTTGGGTAGAAGTGGGCTATATCTAGCCTTGACATAGCTGGACTGTTATGGTTTGTAACCGACCCCAATCGCACAACACAAGACAGGTATGAGAGTAAGCCAAGAACTGGGCATTTATTGAAAACAACAGAAAACGGCACTGTCCCTTTAAGGGAGAACACAAATTACAGGAAAACAAGAACTTGGGAAAATAGGCACAGTGCCTTTAAGAGGCGAGCTGGCTAAGGGGAAGGGAAGGCTAACGGACAGGGCCGGGGCAAGGGACAAGGCAGGAACAGGGAGGACTAGGAGGACTGGACAGGGATGACTAGGAGGACTAGGAGGACTGGACAGGGAGGACTAGGATGACTAGGAGGACTGGACAGGGAGGACAAGGAGGACTAGAGAGGGGAAACAGGGACAGAGGCCCGCGGAGGCGGGCTGGGGACAGGGAGGACTAGGAGGACTAGAAGGACTGGACAGGGAGGACTAGGAGGACTAGAGAGGGGAAACAGGGACAGAGGCCCGCGGAGGCGGGCTGGGGACAGGGAGGACTAGAAGGACTGGACAGGGAGGACTAGGAGGACTAGAATGACTGGACAGGGAGGACTAGGAGGACTAGAAGGACTGGACAGGGAGGACTGGGGACTAGAGAGGGGAAAACAGGGACAGAGGCCTGCGGAGGCGGGCTGGGGACAGGGACAGAGAAAACAGGGTTCTGGCCTTGGAACAGGGCGAGGGCTGGAGCTGCTTACAGGGCTGGAGTAGGAGGGCGCAGGTTAGACGTCTGGAGGAGAGCGCGCCGGCTCGGAGAGCGCATCTGGCGCGGAGGTCTGAGTGGTGCGCGTCTGCTTGGAGTACGCGCCGGTAAGGAGAGCGCATCTGGCGCGGAGGTCTGAGGGGTGCGCGTCTGCTTGGAGTACGCGCCGGTACGGAGAGCGCATCTGGCGCGGAGGTCTGAGTGGTGCGCGTCTGCTTGGAGTACGCGCCGGTACGGAGAGCGCATCTGGCGCGGAGGTCTGAGTGGTGCGCGTCTGCTGGGAGTACGCGCCGGTACGGAGAGCGCGTCTGGCTCGGAGGTCTGGATGCGCGTCTGGATGCGCGTCTGGAGTGAAGAGCGCGTCTGGCTCGGAGGCCTGGATGCGCGTCTGGATGCGCGTCTGGAGTGAAGAGCGCGTCTGGCTCGGAGGTCTGGATGCGCGTCTGGATGCGCGTCTGGAGTGAAGAGCGCGTCTGGCTCGGAGGTCTGGATGCGCGTCTGGATGCGCGTCTGGAGTGAAGAGCGCGTCTGGCTCGGAGGTCTGGAGTGGAACACTGGAATACCTCCCGTAGAGGTTTAGAGAGCGCAGTACAGTGTCTCCCTCCAGGCAAACGGCGACAGGTGGCGAAGGCTTGAGCGCATCTCACGCCGGAGATAAAACAGCATACAGACAGAAACAGAAACTCCCGTAGGAGCCTACAGACAGAGAACCTCCCGAAGGAGTTTGGTGATAGAGATATGATACGGAACGACCCGACCAGGACTGAGGGGAAGAGCGAGGTACTTAAAGCCCAACAGGGGCGCTAATTAGAATACACATCAGGTGCGTGATGGTAATTGATACTCGAACTAGAAGTGTGTGTTCGGCACCAGACCAATCAAACACAAAATGACAGGTAGTCCAAGGGTGTGGCTGCTGAAGAGCAAACGAGAGTAAACGAACGCGAGGGTGGGGGCTAGTGAGGTGAGGAGACAGGGAATTAAAGGTCAAGGGAAAGGCGAACCTCACAGTACTCCCCCCTCCACGGGAGCCACCGGGCGACCCAAAAATACAGACAGAGTGGCAGGGGACAAAACAAGGCAACAAACAAAAAGTACCGGGCCATGCTAGCAGGGGAAGCCACAACAAAAGTGGGGCTAGCAAAGGAACAGGGTAGCTGAGGGGTAACCAGGGTAGCAGAGGGGTAACTAGGGTAGCCGAAGGGTAACTAGGGTAGCTGAGGGGTAAGTAGGGTAGCTGAGGGGCAAACTAGAGGAGCACCGGGAAGGGGCTAGCAGAGGGAAAGGGCAGCTGCCAGGGCACTGATAGCTACAGGGCCTATGCTAGCTGTACTGCTACATTAACATAGAGGCTGCGCTAGCTGCCGGAGCTAGGCTAGCAGACAGGGCTGGAACAGGGGCACTGGAGAGGGGAACAGGGAAGGGGCTAGCAGAGGGAAAGGGTAGCTGCCAGGGCACTGATAGCTACAGGGCCCATGCTAGCTGTACTGCTACATTAACATAGAGGCTGCGCTAGCTGCCGGAGCTAGGCTGGCAGACAGGGCTGGACCAGCAAGAGAGAACAAGCTAGCTGGAAGGACAGTCCTAGCTGAGGGGAACTGACCTTGCTAGCTGAAGGGGCAGTCCTCGCAGTGGGGAAACTGACCTTGCTAGCTGAAGGGGCAGTCCTAGCAGTGGGAGCAAACTGACCTTGCTAGCTGAAAGGGCAGTCCTAGCAGTGGGAAAACTGACCTTGCTAGCTGAAAGGGCAGTCCTAGCAGTGGGAAAACTACACAAAAAGTGGAGGCCATGCAGAGGGAATAGAGGCCTAACAAGCTGCAGGGGAGCTAACGAGGCCAACAGGGAAGCAAACAGGGGAGTCAACAGGCTAACAGGGGAGCTAACAGGGGAGACTAACAAGCTAACAGGGGAGCTAACAGGGCTAACAGGGAAGCAAACAGGGCTAACAGGGAAGCTAACAGGGGAGACTAACAGGCTAAACAGGGGAGCTGACAGGGAAGCTAACAGGGGAACTAGAGGGAAACAAACAAAAAAGGCAAACTCAACATACACCGTCTGTGCTGGCTGGGGTCGTCGACTGGTCGGGTCGTACTGTTATGGTTTGTAACCGACCCCAATCGCACAACACAAGACAGGTATGAGAGTAAGCCAAGAACTGGGCATTTATTGAAAACAACAGAAAACGGCACTGTCCCTTTAAGGGAGAACACAAATTACAGGAAAACAAGAACTTGGGAAAATAGGCACAGTGCCTTTAAGAGGCGAGCTGGCTAAGGGGAAGGCTAAGGGAAGGCTAACGGACAGGGCCGGGGCAAGGGACAAGGCAGGAACAGGGAGGACTAGGAGGACTGGACAGGGATGACTAGGAGGACTAGGAGGACTGGACAGGGAGGACTAGGATGACTAGGAGGACTGGACAGGGAGGACAATGAGGACTAGAGAGAGGAAACAGGGACAGAGGCCCGCGGAGGCGGGCTGGGGACAGGGAGGACTAGGAGGACTAGAAGGACTGGACAGGGAGGACTAGGAGGACTAGAGATGGGAAACAGGGACAGAGGCCCGCAGAGGCGGGCTGGGGACAGGGAGGACTAGGAGGACTAGAAGGACTGGACAGGGAGGACTAGGAGGACTAGAAGGACTGGACAGGGAGGACTAGGAGGACTAGAAGGACTGGACAGGGAGGACTGGGGACTAGAGAGGGGAAAACAGGGACAGAGGCCCGCGGAGGCGGGCTGGGGACAGGGACAGAGAAAACAGGGTTCTGGCCTTGGAACAGGGCGAGGGCTGGAGCTGCTTACAGGGCTGGAGTAGGAGGGCGCAGGCTAGACGTCTGGAGGAGAGCGCGCCGGCTCGGAGAGCGCATCTGGCGCGGAGGTCTGAGTGGTGCGCGTCTGCTTGGAGTACGCACCGGTAAGGAGAGCGCATCTGGCGCGGAGGTCTGAGGGGTGCGCGTCTGCTTGGAGTATGCGCCGGTACGGAGAGCGCATCTGGCGCGGAGGTCTGAGTGGTGCGCGTCTGCTTGGAGTGCGCGCCGGTATGGAGAGCGCATCTGGCGCGGAGGTCTGAGTGGTGCGCGTCTGCTGGGAGTACGCGCCGGTACGGAGAGCGCGTCTGGCTCGGAGGTCTGGATGCGCGTCTGGATGCGCGTCTGGAGTGAAGAGCGCGTCTGGCTCGGAGGTCTGGATGCGCGTCTGGATGCGCGTCTGGAGTGAAGAGCGCGTCTGGCTCGGAGGTCTGGATGCGCGTCTGGAGTGAAGAGCGCGTCTGGCTCGGAGGTCTGGATGCGCGTCTGGATGCGCGTCTGGAGTGAAGAGCGCGTCTGGCTCGGAGGTCTGGAGTGGAACACTGGAATACCTCCCGTAGAGGTTTAGAGAGCGCAGTACAGTGTCTCCCTCCAGGCAAACGGCGACAGGTGGCGAAGGCTTGAGCGCATCTCACGCCGGAGATAAAACAGCATACAGACAGAAACAGAAACTCCCGTAGGAGCCTACAGACAGAGAACCTCCCGAAGGAGTTTGGTGATAGAGATATGATACGGAACGACCCGACCAGGACTGAGGGGAAGAGCGAGGTACTTAAAGCCCAACAGGGGCGCTAATTAGAATACACATCAGGTGCGTGATGGTAATTGATACTCGAACTAGAAGTGTGTGTTCGGCACCAGACCAATCAAACACAAAATGACAAGTAGTCCAAGGGTGTGGCTGCTGAAGAGCAAACGAGAGTAAACGAACGCGAGGGTGGGGGCTAGTGAGGTGAGGAGACAGGGAATTAAAGGTCAAGGGAAAGGCGAACCTCACAGGACATTGAAAAATTGCACTTCAAATGATTGTAGCACAATATATGGACTTCAATTGTGCATCTTTTTGTATTTTATTTTTTTATTATTTTTTAAACAAACACATAAACAAACATGACAACACACAATAGGATATACAAATACACATATGCTCCAGCTCGTACCCCCCTCTCCCGGACCCCCCATTGGATAATCCAACCATTATAATTTGTTCCTAACCAGACACTACCATTATATGCTGGCTTTTATTCTCTCCACCACTTCTAACCACATTGCCATTTTGGATTCATTGAGACCCAAAATTCTAGCTGTTGATATTTCTTGATAAATCACATCGAGATATGTAAGAATCCAGACCTTACGGCAAATTTTTTCCGGTTGAAACCATCGTGATGCTATCAGCTTTTTAGCCACTGTGATACCGGATAAAACCAATCTCTTTAGCTGTGGAGGTACTGCATGCTCAAAGACATCATTCAGCAGTAATACAGAGGGGTGTACAGGTATATCCAGAGTTAAGAGATTTGACAATTGCTGGGTCACTTCTTTCCAAAATATCTTAACTGGTGGGCAGTCCCAGTACATGTGCATAAATGTCCCTTCGTCCCCATTTGTACATAAGGAGCATTTGGAGTCTTGTTTAAGACCCATTTTGTTCAGTCTTATAGGAGTTAAGTATGTCCTGTGAATATAGTTAAGATTGATTTGTTGATGGTCCGGGTTCCTTGATGCAAGGCGTACATTTGCCCAGGCTTCTTGCCAGTCAAAGCCTATCTCCAGGTCTGGTATATCCCTCCTCCAGACTGAGTCTAGATGTAGGGTTTCATACGAGGCCGTTAGTAATTGATGATACAAATCTGAAACAAAACCTCTCGATGTCTCTCTTTCATAGAAGAATTTGTGGTATCTGTGGTGTACAATTGGTATCCTTAATGGAACACCGTGAGCCTTCAAACATGCCAATAACTGTGCGTAAAAATAATATGAGGACTTGGTGAGATAAAAATTTTTGCATATCTCATCAAAACTACAAAAACCCTGTTTGTTGAAAACGTCTCCTAATGTGTGTATGTCTTGCTTTTCCCATCTAGGGAATCTTATAGGTTGTTTTCCAATCAAGAGTGCATTGTTATTGAATAAGGGAGTATGATTATGCCATTTATGTGGGATAGAGTCTTTTTTTTGTGTTTCACGCCATATCCGGATTGCATGAGTGATTATGGGGCCAAATTTCCGTTCGCATTGCTTAATTGATAATTTGGTGTACACCATGTCCTTCAGCCTATGTGGAGCTAATATATTTTCTTCTAAATTTCTCCAGGAAACTGATGCTTGGGGATCAAACCATGTTGTCAGTGGTCTTAAAGTGTATGCCTTAAAATAGTGGTGGAAATCTGGAAATGCTATACCACCGTCTGCTTTGTTTCTCTGTGCGGTGGATCTTTTTATACGTGGTGGTTTGTTATTCCAAATAAATTTGTATGTGGAGGAGTGTAATTCTTTCCAGTAACCCTTTGGAGGGGGTAACGGTAGCATTGAGCTGAAGAAGTTGATTCTAGGTAGGACGTCCATCTTAATTATTGATATCCGTGCTTGTACTGAGTTTTTAAGTTTTGACCACCTGACAAGGTCGTATTTGATTTTGTTTTGGATTTTTATGTAATTGTGCTTCACCGTTTGGCTTATGGTAGGGAATATTTCAACTCCCAAACATCTAAAGTGTTTTACCATCGGTATCTCTTCTGGGAGGGTTATATTTCTTTTTGCAGGGGCGTTAAGTGGGAGGAAGGCCGACTTCGGCCAATTTATCCTAAATCCCGATAAATCTCCAAAGTCCTCAATCAACTTGAGAAGATGAGGCAGTGCGGTGTTGGGGTTTTGCATGAACAGTATTACGTCGTCCGCATATAAACTAATTTTGTGTTGTGTGCCCTTGATTACGATTGGTTCTATGGATTGGGATTGTCTTATATATTGTGCTAAAGGCTCTAATGATAGATCGAATAGTCCGGGACTAAGGGGGCAACCCTGTCTGGAAGACCGTGATACTGGAAAGATTTCGGAGGTGATTGTACCTGTTGTAATCATGGCCGATGGGTCTTTGTATAATACTTTAATCATATCAATGAATCCTTTTCCTAACCCCATCCTTTCTAATACTGCCCATAGATACGACCATTCCAACCTGTCAAAAGCTTTCATTGCATCCAGGAACAGCATCGCCTTAGGTGTGTTGTCTTCCTTGTTAGCATCTAGTACGTGTAGTAATCGTCTTATGTTATCAGTGATCAGGCGGCCTCTTATGAAGCCTGTTTGGTCCGGATGAATTAAAGACGTCATATGGTTTTGTAGTCTGATGGCTAATACCTTAGAGTACAGTTTGATATCGGTTCCGAGGAGGCTTAAAGGTCTGTAACTACCGCACTCGGTGGGGTCTTTGTCTTTTTTGAGGAGGACTGTTATGAGTGCAATATTGTCATTCTTATGGAAGTTCCCCTCCTTGACTGAGTATAAAATCATATTTAGTAATAAGGGTCCAATTATGTCCCAACAAGAGAGGTACATTTCTGGTGGGATACCGTCTCTTCCAGGGGCCCTTCCACTTTGCATTTCAGATATGGCCTCCCTAAGTTCATCTAGTGTGATCGGTGTTTCTAACTGTTTAGCGTCATCCTCTGAAAGTTTAGGGAGGTTAATTTGATTAAGATATGTGTCCATTTTGTTTTGATCGAAGGTCGTTTCTGATTTGTATAAGTTGGAGTAAAATTCTTTGAATGTCATGTTTATTTCTTTGGGTTCTGTAACAAGTCCTTGTTGTGCTCTAATGGTAGTTATATCTGCAAATTTTGCGTTGACTCTTAGTCGCATGGCTAATAGGTGACTTGGTTTGGAACCTTGGGAGTACTGCTGTTGTCTTGTGCTACGTATTTGCAATTCAGATTGTTGTCTGTATATGGCGTTAATCTCTTTTTTTAGTATATTGACTTGATTTTCCAGTTGAACCGAGTTGTTGTATTGCAAAGAATTAAATAACGTTGAGTAAAGTGTTTCCAGTTCAGCCAGTTTTGAGCATCGATTCTTGCGTATTTGGGAGGAAAAGCTATCAGTGAAATCCTTGATCATTCCCTTTGTTGACATCCATAATATTCTGGGGTCCTGCACCGAATTCGCATTTATCCGTAGGAATACCGTAAGAGCTTCTTTGATTTGTGTAATGAATTCCTTGTTATTAAGCAGCATCGTGTTAAATCGCCATCTTGGGGCTCGGGATGATAGTATACCAAATGTTCCTTTTAAGAGTAAATAACAGTGATCAGACAATGCATTGGGTATCATTTCCACATCGTAGTTATCAAATAGTCTCGGGGTTGTGAAAACGTAATCTATTCTGGATAATGTATTATGTCTCGCAGATCGACAAGAGTACTTCCGGGTCATGGGGTTGAGTGATCGCCATAAGTCATTTACACCTGTAATCTTCGACCAATCCTTTAATGCATTAGATGCATTTTTTTGTTCATTGGAAAAGGAGGGGTTTGATTTGTCCATCCTTGGGTTCCAAATGGCATTAAAATCTGCACCGATTATAAATGAGTATTCGGGAAGGTCTAACATTGCTCTGGTAAGTGTAGTGAAGAAACTAACTTCGTATAAATTTGGGGCGTATACCGCTACCAACGCTATTTTTCTGTTCTTGTGTAAAATCTTAGCTATAGTTATCCGACCATCTGCATCAGACCATACTCCCTTCAATTCAATATTCAACTTCCGTCTAACGACTATGGCTACTCCCCGAGTTCTCGTTCCAAAGGAAGAGTGACTGATGTTATGATATGTGTTGTCCGCTAACATATCTATGTCTTTCTCTAAAATGTGCGTTTCGCTTAGCAGAGCTATGTCCACCTGTTCTTTTTTCATCAGTGTGAGCACGCTTTTTCGTTTGTGTTGTTTATTTATTCCACCAGTGTTCCATATCATTATGTTCAAACTAGCCATAATCTATACATGTTGTTGTATGGTTGTTGGTAATGCAATATTTTTTTGACGCTTCTATTGAGGCTAATGTGGGCAGGTCTCTAAATGGCTGGAATAAGGGGGAGGTGAACGGAGGGGGGAGGGGGTGAAGTACATAAAACAAAATAACCCTAACGTCTTGCACAGACGGGTTACACATAAAACACATATGGCCCATCCCTAATGGATGGGCTAAAATGATTAACAGAACATACAAACAATAACCCAAGGCCACTCCATTCAAACCCATTTGCCCAAGGGTCTGGGTGAGTAGCCCAACGTTAACCACATTTCCCTAGCCAAAGATGAGGGAAAATATATATATATATGAGAGAGAGAGAGAGAGAGAGAGAGAGAGAAAGAGAGACAGGGAGAGAGAGAGAGAGAGAGAGAGAGAGAGAGAGAGAGAGAGAGAGAATCAAACATTGACCTGAAAGAGAGGGTGGAGAGATGAGAAGGAAAAATTAAATAAATGAATTGGAACAAACAAACAAATGGAATGGATATGAGATTGAGAAGAAAAGAAAAGCACAAGAGATAAATTAAAAGAAAGGAAGACTTGCATCTGCAGCATTCTGCATGCAGTGTCCTACGTGTATTCAGTCAGGTCCCGGGTAGTCATAGCAACGAGGACGCCTTGGTGATGATGACGTCATCTTCAAGCGTCATTGTTTACAGCAGCTCGGGAAGCACGCTGGATACTTGGAGTCAGTATCTCCTCCTGAGCGTCATGAAAGACGTTTTCGTCGCCTCCACTCAGCCAGTATGTAATACGGGGATTCCTGTACATAGTTCCATCAATATAAAGTTTATCCATGAACATACGAGCATTCCGTTTGTTTTTCCTCGCATCCGCCATGACCGGGTAGAGCAGCCTGCGTCTACTCATGATCTCTGCCGGGAACTGGTCACTGATGGAATATTTGGATCCTTTCAACTCTCTTCCGTTGGACATAATAGCAGATTTCATCTTTGAATCGATGACTTTGGCCAGGATGGGACGGGGCCTCTGCTGGTCGACTTTGGCTTTCCCCAGGCGATGGACTCTTGAAAAGCGGATAGCTTCGGTTTCAACCGACTTCATTTTCAGGTTATCTGACAGGAATAACCTAAAAAGTTCCTCGGATCTCTGGTGAGTTTCATTTTTAGTTTCAGGAAGACCGTGAATTATTAAGTTGTCTCTCATGCTTCTACATTGTAGGTCAAGAATGTTATTAGCCATGTTGAAATTTTCTTTTTGGAGATTACCCGTCAGACGTTGTAATTTGTTTACGTCGATCCTGAGTGAGGCATTGTCTGCCTTTAGCACCTCGATGAGTGAGTTGTTGTACTCCACAGAAGCTTTTAACTAGAGATGTTCCGATACCATTTTTCCCTTTCCGATCCGATTCCGATACCTAAGCTTTGGGTATCGGCCGATACCGATATTTATCCGATACCAGTGCATAAAAAAAAATTAAAAAAAATTAATATAAATTATACTTTTTTTTTTTTTTTTTCTTTCAGATACTGTTATACTGTTTTTTAGTAATAACTAGAACGTATAGTATTTATTCAACAACAGGTGATTGTATAGATTTGTATTAGTATCATTAATCAATGAGTATGGGCTGCAGCACTGCAGATATACCCTACTCCAATGATCCACACATTAAACGGTGTTGCACTCGCTACTCAGTGGCTCTGCAGATATACCCTATTCAGTCTGTAAGCTAGTGGCAGATAGAACGTTCATGTTGTGGTTTTTGATGCAAAATAAATATTCAACATTCTCTTTTGAAACTCCGCCTCAGACTCTTATCCTTTGGCACTTGCTGTACTTTGCTTGCAGGTCTGCAGCCATTATTGCTGGATTATGTGAATAGCACCAACTTTAGACACGGTAACGTTATCAAGCTAAGCTAACTGACCTAGCGCGTCTTCCCGCATTGATAACGTTAGTAATAGTCAGCTAACGCTAGTCCGTAGCTACTTAACTTAAATACAATTCACCGTGGGTGCATTATTGTTGATAGACGGTCACGGACAGTGTTAGGTCCTGGAGAAAGGACAGGCGATCATCTGATTTGATGTAACGTTAAAAGCGGATGTTGTTCCAACTAGCTATCTTTCCAGCTAATGCTATCATAACACCAGCCAAACACAGCCCGATTCCCGTCCGAGCTCCCCGTCACACCGCACTGTCGGGGACAATGGAATTTAAGAAAGTGTATCTGCTGTTAAAATGACACAGCATCACACTTTAAAACATGTTCATTTTATAATCCTCACTCTCCGCAGGACTCGGCAGGAGATAAATTACATCATGGGATCGGAGGCTAGAATTTACGTGTACTCGCCGATACCGATACCAGCGTTTTAGGCAGTATCGGCGGCATTTCCGATACCAGTATCGGTATCGGAACAACTCTACTTTTAACTCCTTGACATTGTTTGTCAGCTGTTCGAGTAGATCAAGCTTCTGGAGTTGATGTTTAATAGATGTTAAAGACTCACGGATGTCGCTGGTTGGGTCATCCGCATCACTCGAGCCCAGCTCACTTCGGGTGCGTTTGGTATCGGGTTTGGTGCCCGCCATAGCGTTTTCTTTATAAAACGCGTCAATATAGGCTTCCAGTCCCTCCACCGTCTCGTTAACAGGTGAATCCAGGTTGGAAAAAGTTCAGTTTATCTCTGATCAAAGCATATATAATGGCATTTTAAAGGGAAGTTTGGCACGGGGTGCAGCTCAGCACTTCAATCAGCAGCCATCTTGTTCAGATGGAGTGTCTTTGCGGCTTGGTCAGCAACTGACCAACGTGTTGCATGTTCTTATGTCTAATTGTGCATCTTACACCTTTAGAGTTATTTGTGTGATATAAAAAAAACGAACTTGAAACTTATACATATGTAATAAATGAATTATACTCCTAGGGCTAAAAGTGGTCTATATTCTGACATCTGACTAGATGAGGGCTACGACAAGCCTCAACGTTGACATCGGGTCTACTGAGTGGAGACATTAGAAGGCCTGATCCCATCATATACCTTTGTGTGTGTGTGTGTGTGTGTGTGTGTGTGTGTGTGTGTGTGTGTGTGTGTGTGTGTGTGTGTGTGTGTGTGTGTGTGTGTGTGTGTGTGTGTGTACATGTGTGTGTGTGTGTGTCTTGAAAGGCCAATACAAAGACCTTCACCTTGCTGCATTGCCTTATTGAGCCAAAGAGGCAAATACTAGTTAACTCACAGCAAACGGTCTTCTGCCCATTTCAGCCCCAACTGCTCTCTTCTCTAAATGTAATTAAATGAGGGTGAATAGTATAAGCCACCGCTGGTGTTCCATACAGTGCTGTGGGATATTTGTGGATATCCTGAAGAAGAATGTTCTCAGTCAACCGAGGTCAAGATAATATGGTTTATTATCCAGACAGATAGAAATATACATAGTATAAGAGAGAGAATGGCTGAGGGCTCTCCCCAGGTAGTCAGCTGAAATGACCCAGGTGAAAAGACCTGGATTGATCTCGGGAGGAGACTTATATAGTTAACAAGGGGGGGATGTGGTCCCATTTGATAGGTCAAATGGGGGGGGGGGGATACAGGTTTGGGGAGAGGGGCACAGGATTGGGGAGAAAGGGGGGGGGGCACAGGATTGGGGAGGAAGGGGAATGTCTCATTCCATAGAGAGGGGGGGGGGCACAGGTAAGGGGACACAGGGGTGGGGAATATCTTTACATGAGGACATTATATTATACCACAATACTCACTTTTCTCTATTATAATGTGGGTGAGATTAATGTATAATATACCAGGATTGTTTGGAACAGGTAAAAGTGAATAGGTATGGTAAAAGAATGGGACCGATGTAATCCATCGGTTATCAGAATGAATAAAATAGAAAACAATTAAAATAATGAAAATGTTGGCCAATGTGATCTGTTGGTTGGCATAACAGTTTAAAATAGTATTATTTATATACATGATTCATGACATGATCGACTGGACTGCGGTCTGTGTTATTTTGATATCAGAGATGTGGGAATAGATATCACCCTTTTCTTTTATTAATCTCAAAATACCTATATCAATGATTGGTCCTCATCTCTGATATCAAACAACAAATAACATAATCATTAGAGGCTATAGCTGTGCACATATCTTGGCAAACCTTCAGTCGTTCATGTCGTGACTCAGGGGAGCTAATGTCATGGTTGTACATACAGGCATAGTAATAAACCAATTAAATACATGTGAACACTGTCTCTGTGTGGTCAGAGTGCACAGGGTCAAAAAACAAAATCGTGTGCATAATTATCAGGAATAGGATTTACAATTAGGCATTAACCTAGTGGCTAATGTGTAAAAAAAACATTTAAAACCGTCAATCTAGTGGTTTGTATAAAAAACTGATATAAAAGGTGATTATGATGATCATTATGCATTGTTCTAGTATTTTGCTGTGGTGTATACTATCAATGGTCAAAAGTGTCTTGGAATAAACCAACTGGTTCTGTCCTGTTAACAATACCATTTTGCAATGTGACTGTGATCATTTCTCATTGCTATTATAAAATTGGTTAATGCAATCTTACTGATTGTATTTCATCATATTCCTAGTCAATAATTTTCCAGATACATATGAACTCTGTGAAACAGTTCTTGTTTGTGAATCTGACAGTTGCTGTGTTGTGTTGATCATCTGTTCTCGGTCTGTCGTGTGGCAGGGCCAAACAGTAACACAGTAAAAATTAAATACATACATAACAATGTGGACAATGTGTGTTTAGAAGTCTCTTGGTCCACAGGTCTCTGATGATGTCTCTTCTTGACGATGCAGTCGGGAACATTCACTGGTCGCCGTCCATTCCCTGTCAAGGGTCACCTGTAGCAGTGGGGCGGTCAACTATAGTGGCCTTGCAGACTCTTTCCCTGGAGTCTGCGCTGCTCTCCATCACCATCACACATCCGCCACTGTGCTCACGCTTGGCCCCCATCAGGCCCAGAGACATGGTGGTCAGGGCGTTTTTGAATGTGTTGTGCTGGTTTCGCTGTCCTCACCTCGTCATTGCGGTACCACTTGATGGAGGGCGAGGGCCCGTCGGTGTAGTGGCTAGTCGTAGGACGCTCTCTCTCACACGGATGGTGGAGATACATGGCGTTGGCCTTGGTTTGTCGTAGGCTGTCGGGGTGGTGCAGCATGTCGTCCTTTCTGTCTCTGCTCTCCCTCCTTTGGGGTCGTCTGTGTTGTGTGTGCTGGTGGTTCTCCCACGGTTGTTGTCGTCGCCTTGGTTGCGTCCGCAGCTTCTTGACGGTGTCCTTTGTGGTCCTCTGCTGTTATTCGTGGTTCAGGTCACGCGTCCTTTCACTCGTCCTGTCCTCTCACCAATTCATGATCTGAGGATGATGAAAACTTCCTTAGAAAACTCTTCACATAAATGATTCAACGCCTTTCTGCTAAAGAAGAAAATCATTTAGGGTTAATTCAATTCATTGTGTAATACCATCATGCATTTGATATCGTTTGGATCCGATCTTTGCATGGAATCAGAAACATTTCTTTTTATCTTTATAATCTGTGATGTCAAATTGAAGTTGACCTTACCTCAGGCCGTGTACGATGGTGTGCTTCTTCAAGATACTTACCTCGCCATGACTTCTCGGTTGTTCTTCACGTCTCAGTGTGGCTCGTCATAATTTAGCATGGGGAAAAACATAAAATCTAGGCAGCCAGTTAATTTTGCATGAAATACATCCATTCATTTTCTCGTCTACTCTTAAGTAGCATTAATTTAATTACCTCTAATACACCTTGTGCATTTTGATAATCATTGTGTAAATGATTATCCTGCTTCCAACTGATACAAATAAATCTAACCCTAGCTAACCTTACTGTCATGCATTTGTCCTAATAAACTAACCTACACTGTAGCACTCAACACTTTGATGAACATTGTTACTCAGCTGATAGAGTTGTGCCCTTTTTGATGTTCTGTCATACAGAACCTGTGAGTCGCTTTTGGATAAAAGTGTCAGCTAAATGACCAATGTACGTGTATACCTTGTACATTTAGATAATTGTGCTCCAATTTGTTGGTTTTGATATTTGCAGTCATGGAAAGTAATTGAGATTTGTAAGGAGTTATTGGTTAAGCAGAGAATAGAAGGAGGAGATTGCAAGTGAAGTTGTTTTCATCATTAATCTTTCATCTCGGGCACTTCTACTTTGTCTGGTTTTATTCAGAATTTAGATCTCTAATTCGTGTGCCTCTTGAAAAGAGATGATGAAAACAACTGGTTAGTTATTGTTAGTATGGGAATTAGGTAGACTTTCATGACTGCAAATTCATCACTTGTGTCTGATTCATGTTAATTAAGTGGTTCCCTGTTATCCATTGTCAGGTGAGTCTCAGTGGTAACAAAGAGAAAATCTGCATCTAAAGCGATACTTCCTACTATACTAAGTATAGTGGAGATACTAAGTTGCGTCTCTATAGGTGTGGTCAGAGTCCTCTCTGGCTATTTGCATTGCTTTGTCTCACTCATGTTATACCCCTTGGGTTTCAAGTGCCTACTCTGAATAGCTTTGTTTCTGTAAACAAAATTTACATGTGGGTGTTTGGATGCAGATTTGTTTTAACTGGTCAATCGATTTTCTTTCAGCTCCACACATGTTGACATGCAAATTGTTGGAGTTTCTGTCTTTTGTGATACAATTTGGGTGTAGACCTTCACTGTTCTGCATCTCGCCTCAGAGCCAGACTGAAAATACAAACACATATTAATTTTCCACTCCTAAGACCATTTTTGAGTGTGTTCTCTTTGATTTTGAGTTCAAACACACATCATCTAGTCTTTATCTATATAAGGTCTAATCGCTTATACTGGGAGTAAGGGTGTGTTACTCATAAATTGTGTTGTGGTCAGTTATGATGCATGATTTTCTATGACGTGGGAGTTAAAACATACACTGTTTTTTTTTTTTTTTTTTTTAATAGAAATGATTTGTTGAATAAACATAGCATGTTTGCCTTATCACTAGCCTTGTGCACATTTCTAAGATATAGAAACCCATTTATGAGGAGCGAGCCTGCCTGCGCGCCCACAGATACATTTACACATCTGAAACAGGCATTGAGTTTAGCTTTCTGTGACTTATAACGTGTACAGTAATGAAAAACAATCACTCAAGCGATATGGGATAGCTGTAGTTTACTGCAAATGAAAAGATAGTTATGTCATGCATCTCAAGGTTTGTTTCGTACTCACCGGAAAAAGCTGCCGTGTTCACGTTGGATCCTCACAGTTCAGTTCAGTTATTGAATAACCATATTAACTTACCCCCTTTTGTGCCCATGTGTATCTTTAATCGAATAGTGGTTCCTGAGGCTGTAGCACGCTACGTGTCGTCAATGCAATGCTCGGCTCGTTTCTCCGGTGGTCTGGGACAATGCAACCCTGGAAACACTCACTTTCCAATAGCAGCGCGCACATACATATACAAATAAAACATATACTACACATGGATTTCACGCACCCTCGGCCTCGGGCACATTAAACATTACGTTCGCCCATGGATAGTTTCATATAAAATCATAACTTCATGGCGCACACCGTATGACGTCATTGCTCCAAGCGACGTTCATGCGTTCCCATTCGCCTCGGAAATAACGCTTTTCAATCCATGCGGTACTCTTCCGCGAGCTCTCAATAGCCTGGAATTCACCTAAACCAGCGTTTTGTTACCGAATGAACGCGCCTGTGCATATGTGAAAACGTAAACAAACTGAAACGATAAAACTATACTTCCCAAATGGTCGTTCCCGTGGGCCGGTTTTGTTGGTTCCGGAAATTACTATCCTAGTTTGTCGCGTGAATTGCACCTCAATGTTATTCTCTGTATAACGGTAACTCGTCTCTCAATGCTCGGCGCGATATCAGTCGGCATACTGTGCGCATACAAACGAGACTCAAAACAGACAAACAAACGAAAATACATAAAAGTTAACGTGTGTATATACCTGATTGTATTGGATCGCTGTTCGTTTAGTCGACCAGCACTCTGCTGCAACAAGGCATTTATACCCTTGATATACCTATACATCGTTATTAAAGCATAACGACCGAACCTGACTTCGAAATTTACCAGCGATATATTAGATGTGAATATACCGTTTAATCATACTCTCGGTCTCTTCAACCCGCGACTAATGTCCCGTTTAATGTAGCATGGCGTACTACACCGGGACATCGCGTAATCAGCTTCCCGCTATCTGTATGATCAATTGGTTAATTTAATCCGAATACACCGTTTTCAGGAATGGAAGAGATTGTGGGCTTAGTTTGAGGTTGAAACAATGAATATATGACGTTACTCTGGTAAATCTAATTATGATTCCATCAGCTTCTCGGTCCTAACTTCCCGCCTCTTTGCAGAGGAATCACAGAACAGTTTCTAAGAGAGTAGCGTTTTCCAATGATATCACATCTAATAAGCTCACGTATCTTCTTTTGTTGCCTATATTTTAGTCTGCATCAGCTAGACTTGGGTTAGCAATCCAACAACCTTTTATTGTGTGCCTTAGCTTTTGGTCGGCTCCAACTCGACCAGGAATAGCACTTCAACCTTTGTGCCTAAACTTTCGGGAATAGCACATATAACCCATCCTCTCAGAACCGCCTGATAAGGACCCAGGTGCACGCGTTGCCCTGGTAACGATTCTCAATACAGATCAGATATATTAATGCACATTATTCTTACTCAGCCATGATCTCAATATTTGACAACATTCTGTAATATTCACCTGGCACAGAGAAAAGCGGGAAGGTTTTAATTCCTTGCCATACATTTTTTGGTCGACCAGTCTATTATACTCACTTTTCTCTGTATAGCTGAAACAATACAGCACGCCGGGAGGACGCAAAAAGGTCCGTCACAAGTTCGTAGACGCCAATTGTGGGATATTTGTGGATATCCTGAAGAAGAATGTTCTCAGTCAACCGAGGTCAAGATAATATGGTTTATTATCCAGACAGATAGAAATATACATAGTATAAGAGAGAGAATGGCTGAGGGCTCTCCCCAGGTAGTCAGCTGAAATGACCCAGGTGAAAAGACCTGGATTGATCTCGGGAGGAGACTTATATAGTTAACAAGGGGGGGATGTGGTCCCATTTGATAGGTCAAATGGGGGGGGGGGGTACAGGTTTGGGGAGAGGGGCACAGGATTGGGGAGAAAGGGGGGGGGGCACAGGATTGGGGAGGAAGGGGAGGGGAATGTCTCATTCCACAGAGAGGGGGGGGGGGGCACAGGTAAGGGGACACAGGGGAGGGTAATATCTTTACATGAGGACATTATATTATACCACAGTGCAAATAACTGGATGATGAGCAAACAATCTCTCATCCTCAGTCAGACAGCAGAGCATAATAATAATATTAATGAATATGAATGTTATTCAGCAAAACATATTTAAAACATTTTGACCACTTAATAATGGTTTAATACAGGCTAAAACACTGTGAGAAGCACACATTTAATATAAATGTTGCAAATGTTTGCCGCAGTCTCCAAGGCATGAACCTCCATCATCTCCATCATCACTTTTATTGAGCTCACCTCGCAAACTCACTCAAATATTGATGGGACAAATGTCTTGTGTGTCTTGTCCTTGGTCGGGAATGCAATTGAAGATGAAAATAACACAGATTTCATTTAACTATCAGTGGGAAAACGCCAACTGTATGCAGCACCGTACGTACCGGACCGTGCTTAGCAGGGCCGCCTGGGAGAAATGCGAGGCCCTGTGCGAGATTTAACGCAAGCCCCCCCCCCCCCCCCCCCCCCCCCCAAAGGTAAAAAAAATAAAATAAAAAATGTATATATATATATATATATATATTTTTTTTTTTTTTTTTTTACAGTCAACATATTCTTAAATAATAGCGCTGCCCGAGGCGGGGCATGATACAGTCAACATATAGCAAAAGAGAGAGCGAGAGAGAGCTCCCGTTTCTACAGTCAATATACAGTGTACAGAGAGAGAGAGAGAGAGAGACACATTGGAAAGAAATTGAAATGCTATTTGCACAGCCTAGCCATCGAGAAAGGCCGCCATAGGCAGACTGTGTGTGTTAGAAGAGAGAGAGAGAGAGAGAGAGAGAGAGAGAACATGTGTGTTTGTCATGTGTGTGTGTGTTAGAGAGAGACTAGAGCATGTATGACAGATTCAAAAGGACAAAGATCAACACTTAAATCCAAGAGAGAGAGAGAGAGAGAGAGAGAGAGAGAGAGAGAGAGAGAGAGAGAGAGACACATTGGAAAGAAATTGAAATGCTATTTGGCCCTAAACAGAGAGTACACAGTGGCAGAATACCTGAGCACTGTGACTGAAGATCCTTGAGCACAGCCTAGCCATCGAGAAAGGCCGCCATAGGCAGACTGTGTGTGTTAGAAAGAGAGAGAGAGAGAGAGAGAGAGAACATGTGTGTTTGTCATGTGTGTGTGTGTTAGAGAGAGACTAGAGCATGTATGACAGATTCAAAAGGACAAAGATCAACACTTAAATCCAACAAGAAGAGGGTATACCAGAGAAACCAAAGCAGCAAGGAGCCAATGGCCGACATCAGCTAAATAGGCTAGCCAGGTAATGTGACACCAGGCCACACACAGCTTTGGCCAATGGCCCAACGCTACCCAAGCTACACAAACGACCATTCACACACAGCACATGTCGTATCTCCAAATGTTGTGAAGTAGCATATGTTTTGCCTGGAAAAAAACATCGTTATTAACAAAACATTCGGGAGGGGAAGGAAGGAAGAGTGGGGTAATGTCATGACATTTTCATTAATCCAAGTTACCTGCACGAGGAACGCAGGGCGAAAGGCCGCAACACAGGTCTCCACGTTGACGAAAGGCCTCTCGCTGGCGGGACAAAAAGAAGCTATGGCCAGAGCCTTGTCATGGTGCAGGCCCGACTACATCTTCTGTCAAAGGGCCTGCTATTCTCAAGGCTAACTGATAGCATCAAACGAACGTTCCCAGCTGACGCTAAACAGCTAACTGGCTAACAGTTAGCTCACACAGTTAGCTACTAGTAGTATTAGCTAGTCGACCAGTTTGGCTCCAGAGAGAGAAAGAGAGATAGGGTCAGGTGACTCAGGTCCATGGCGGGTATATAATCATAGGTTGACTCACCATAACGCAGTATCAACGTGGAAGGAGACTTTCTTGGCCCCACGGTGTAATTTCTTCTTCTTCTTCTTCAAGTACTTTCCGGCAGACTGGACACCTTTCGGCGTATTGCTGCCTAACAGATTTATCTGCTCACAAGTTCTCTTCTCCTTCTTTTGAAAAGACATCCACTCGCCTCGCCTCGCTCCTCTGAATAGGTTAGCTAACGCTAGTTAGCATTTAGCTAAGCTAGCTACTAGCCGACATCATGGCTATACCATGAAAGGCTCCGGCCATTTGTCCCGCTAGCGAGAGGCCTTTCGTCAACGTTCCTTGGTGACCGACCGACTGATAATGACCGACCTCTTTCTTCGTCTTGGCTATTGGGCATAACTAAGCATAGTCAAAAGCTGCACGCGCAAAAATGTCAAACGCAGCCGACTCACGCTGCCACGCCGGCGTACACTACACTGTCTACACATGATGTAAGTAAAACCACTCCCTTCGTTGAAACCAATGCTGCTGCAGAACCCCAGAGGCTGAGCTCAATAGTGAGTATGTCTGCAGCTGCAGGACTGCAGACCCAGGAACAAGTCAGACACATTCTACAAACGTGTCTAATGTGAAATATATAAGCATATAAGCAAAAACTAGATTTTATGTCTGTGATGAAAAAGGGCCTCGCGGGAAGGGGGGCCTCGCAAAAAAAAAAAAAAATAATAAAGAAAAATAATAATTTTTTTTTTTTTTTTTTTTTTTTTTTGCGAGGCCCCCCTTCCCGCGAGGCCCTGTGCGACCGCACTGCTCGCACACCTCCTGAGGCGGCCCTGGTGCTTAGTCTATATTAATAATAAATACGCCCACTTGCTTGCTGTGTGAATTCTGCGAACAATGATCGGCTTGTGTT
>NC_140177.1:71572142-71604642 GCF_963971535.1 Notolepis coatsorum | reverse complement strand
TGTTTAATGAATTTAAGGTTGATGGGGGGTATTATCACTGACCCGCAATTAATTGCCAATAACTTTAATAATTTTTTCTCAGAAGTTGCTCCAACACTGGCTGCAAAGATTCCATTTAGAATAAAAATATGTTTTTATCGTTTTCTGCAGTAATTCCTAGAACGTATCGATTATTGCGTTATGGCAACGATCGCTACACACGGACGTGTGTCTACAGTGCCGCAACAATATGCAAGTGGCCGGACAAATTTCGGAGACGCACCGAGATCAACTCGACCATTTCCGGTTTGGCAACTCGCCGATCATCCACCAGGGGGCAGTATTGAAGCGTTGCAGAGTTGTGCCGGCTCACACTGCATCAGACCAGGCTCCGTGAGGGAAATATGAATAACATGGCGAAAAAATTAAATATGATCTCAATAACGTCGTACGCCGTGGATTGGCAGAATTAGCATGAACTTGAAACCTGTTGTACAAAGTTTTTGGCGCAGGATGTGTTAATAAGCACAATATTATTTACACTCACCAGTACGGGTTCAGAAAGAAACATGCAACATATATGGCAATCACACATCTAATTAATGAAATATACAAAGCTAAAGACAGAAAGGAAAACACTATAGGTATTTTTTTAGACTTATCAAAGGCATTTGATATAGTCAATGGGTCTCATTCCCGAATATTTTCCAAAGAGTTCTCTTGGAAGACTTATCTTGGAACCGACTGAGACAGAATCTACGACAAGTTTACTCCCCAACACGTGGGGAAGATGTCTTAAGTGGCTCAAACTATCACAGCTGAGACAGCTTCTGAAACATGAACACGCGTTCCCTTCTAGGTCATTTGCATACAAAACAACGCCTCCAGAGCTCCTTATAAGGCAGGCCCTGTGCGGTGTGCAAATTAAATCGAGAAAAGTCAAGGGTTTAGACACACCTGTCCAGCTCATTAAATGCAACTAATGATGCAGCTGTGTGACAATGGTGGCGGAAGCGCTTTGCGACCGTTCAAAATGAGATTAGATTAATGTATTGTCATCATTATACAGAATACAGGCTACTACTCGTCACCACCTGCCGCAGCGCGCACCCCCCCCCCCCCACACACACGCTTGCAGTACTGTAGTCTATGTGCGTAATGAATGAACGCAGTAGTCTTACATTATTCTAATAACTTGTTTTATTAGGAGATCGCAGATACAGTCCACCAGTCCACTGCCCGACTCTGGCGGCCTTAATATGTGTACTGTACTTACTGTATAGGGCAGAGCATATACTGTATATAGTATCTACTAAATCCTAATGAAACAAGTAATTAGAATAATATAAGCCTACTGTTCATTCATTAGACACGTAGGCTATACTGGCGCACACAAGACTTATGGAATATTAATGCAGTCTATTTCCACGCGATTAGCTTTAGTTATTATTTATTTATTTATTTATCCACTGTCATTTGCAGTGTTGGTGTAGTAGGCTACATAGTGTATTTCAATATCTGTTTTATTGATTAATGATATATTTGAAGGAATGCAAGTTATAGCTATATCAAACAAATGTCTGTCCCATTAATCATGGGATATATGCATGTTGGCTCTAACCTGCATTCTTTCAAATGTATAATTAATCAATAAAACAGATATGTAACAAATAAGAAATACAAATTCCACAGAAGGCATTAAATAATTATTATTTTCAATCATTTCACAATAATTGCATAATTGTGTTTGAATATCTGAGTAATTAAAGTAATACATTAGTCCAAAATATCTGGTTCAGATATGGTTAATCCAGCAGCCCTGTGGTCAGATTAATCCATATTATTTATTTTTTCCGACGTCCACGTAATTTCTTATCATACAAATATTGTCATATTTATTTTAATTATGATTAAGTAATTAATTCCAAGGAGGCCTGTAGGGTTGACATGAAGGAATCACTATGATTCCTCCCAAATAATGTCATTAAGAACATGGAGAACACAGTCTGACAAGTTAATAACATTTTCAATCAGTCAATCAATCATAAGTGTGCTCCTCAGCACTCTTAAATTCTGCTCTCAGCCACGGCCGAATCCGATCTCAGGGAAATTTGGGGAATCTCGCTACCTGTCTTAAATCGGCAGACATTTGCCTGAGAGCAAATTCCTTGTCTTAAATCCGTTAGGGAATGAGACCCAATCACCATATCCTCCTGCAGAAGCTCTCACATCTTGGAATAAAAAACAATGCACTGCTATGGTTCACCAGTTACCTTAAAGATAGACATCAGTCTGTATCCTATAATGGGATCAATTCTCCTTTTCTTCCTTTACTTTGTGGTCTGCCCCAAGGTTCAATTATTGGGCCTTTGATTATTGGGCCTTTGTTATTTTTGTTATATATCAATGACCTCCCTAACGTCTCAGACAGGCTGTCGAAAAATGTATTTGCAGATGACACAAGTGTATTCTATTCATAAATGAAGAACTTAACAAACTATCAATTTGGTTTAAATGCAACAAATGATCACTAAACATTACATTTGGTCTCAAATCTGTGATTTTTAACTCCTCATCTAAAGTAGTGATCAATGACATCCCCATAGCTAGGGTGTGTTCTACTTCTACACGATTCCTTGGTGTTCTGCTTGATGAATTCCTATCATGGAAACCTCATATCACAGCCATAACTACAAAAATGGCCAAGAGAGTATTGGTATTCTTGGAAAAACATGTCACTTGCTGAGCACTGAGGTGTCCACAATGTTATATTACTCTATGGTTTACCCATATATCAATTACTGTAATTTAGTTTGGGGTAGTACTCATCAGACCAAACTTGAGCCCATATACCGTCTGCAGAAACTAGCTCTAAAAATAATCAGCTGTGTTCAACGAAGTCATTCTTCTCAGCCTCTATTCCATAAGTTAGGTATACTCAGTGTTTATCAAGTGAATCATCTTCAGACTGGTTTATTTGTGCATAGTTCTTTAAACAGAGCCCTTCCCCCTTTTTTTCATGACATGTTTGCCCACAATCACCAAATTCATAATTACCCCACACGTAGTTCCTGTTTGCTTAGAGACCACCCCTTTCCTGCACTTCCCAATCTCAGTTTTGTTTACTCTACAGAGGGTCAAAGTTGTGGAACTCTTTGCCTCCACATATTTTGGAGGTTTTCTTTTCTGAAGTTCAAAATAGCACTGAAATCTCATCTCCTAGATCACCAATATTTCCCATATGGGCTTCCTTTACAAACTGTGGTCTGATGGCTTGTTGTATTTTGTTATTGTATTTTCGTTTTATTATATATTCTTCCTGTCATTAGTTGTTTTCTCTATACCCAAAATCATATGGCATGGGTGCCTGCTTCTGTGTCTATGTAGACCTGCTTGTGTGTGTTTGTTTAGGGGGGGGGGGATTTTATATTTTATCTTGATATAAACCATGGGTCCATAGCCTGAAGTCTTGTGTAGTACATGTCCAAATTTCATAAGAATCCGTTCAGAAATGAGTGATTAGGAGCGAATTTGGTAAAATGTGAGAAAAAAATAAAGCTCTACAGATTTCCATTTTCTCATAGACTCCAATGCATTCGGCAAATTTTTTACTTCCTGTTTTTGCTCGTGACCTTTCACCTAGATCCCTGATTCGCTCATCCCCCAGGTGGGGTAGCATTGGAAAGCCACACTCATTGGTTACAACCCTGTCCAATAATTCTCGAGATCGCCAAATGATTGACGGAGTTAGAGCCTCTGGAGTCGTGGGTGGTATTTGAAAAAATTATTAACTTTGCCATGTACTTTGGTGCACGCCTCACATATCGGCAGGTAACTCGAGAACGCTGAACGGATGTAATTTGACAGTTGGGACATTAGCCAAACTGGCCTGAAGACACACCAGTGCATTTGGTCTCAGCAGTAGCATTGCTGACCTTTACAAAAACAAAGCCATTTTAAATAGATCAGATTAGTTGTATTTGAACATACCATAAGATGAACATACCATAAGATGGCATCATCACCAGAGCTGTGTCTCTGACATGTCAAGTGACGCGTTCAAGGGTCCCTTCGCATTCTCCAGTCCATTACATACTCTTTCCAGTATGTAATGTCCTGGGCTGGATTTAACTTGATATGGTTGTTAAAACTAGGCCATACCGCTGAAAACTATTCTTCAAATATCCAACAAATATACCATTGTGTGAAACGATAGTGAGATCTAAGAGAATCCAAAGTATTAATATGTTTTGTGACTGGAAAACAGTTTATTCTCCCACATACTTTTCAGACATTCTGTGCTATTCCAAAACCTTTCCAAGAGAGCTGCATAGGAAACCAGTTGGACCAAACTGCCCAAGATCATAGAAATAATAACATAATTTCTGAAACTATTTGAATTCTGTTTTAACGTCGATTTTTCTTCCATCGCGTGAATCATGTCATTATGGCTGCCAAAAAAAAAAAAAAAAAAAAAAAAAAAAAAGATTCCCACCCTAACTGTGTCCAGGGTTCAGATCCATAGTTACAAGAAGATACATATTTAGTAGCGAGCCGAAGGGCAAACACTCAGCGCTGAAGACGGATCCATACTCTCAGCACAGACTAATGTCTTTTGTCCTGTAAATCCCAGACAGAGGTTCTGATTGATCACGAGCCGCTGCTGCGATGCAGGTGCCGCGGTGAGAGTTCTGAGGAGAGCTGGCGTATGGGCACGCACATCGCAGGAGGCGCAGGGCAGAATGGGGGTAAAGCAGGGTGCGTAACTGGGAATGTAATAGCTATCGATCGGTGTATTAGCGGCGTGGCGGTGTGGATAGGCTTTCTGCTGTCCTGTGCTAAATCCGGACCAGTATTTTCTCACCGCGCTGACAGCACTCTGAGCCATACGGGCTAGTGCCATTACTTATCTACCGTTTGACAAGGTGCTCGCATGCCATGCGTGAGCTCTATCTCATGGCGCTTTTAACGCCGTGCCGCTGGGACGAGTGAGCGGTGTCTGTGCGAATCATGCGCCTTCAGATGACTCATGCGGTGACGGTGCCGCGTGTGTCACTGAGCAAACGCACGTGTGGGGTGCGTGGGTGTGTACTGTCTGGGCGCTGGAGAGGGTGCTGAATCAGCAGGGACTCTGCAGTCTCATAGTAGGGGAGCAGAGGAGCTGTGGGCTCACCCCCCCCCATGTTTGCCTGCTTGCATGGATGTCTCAGCGTATTTCATTCTGGCTTGTTTCATCACTACCCTGCCATGTAATAATCCATAATCCCACTGCCTAACCTCGCACCTGCTGCTTCAGGATGTAATTCTGTATATGCCGTATCCGTAAAGCATATTTGTAAATTGTGTGTATGTGTGTGTGTGTGTGTGTGTGTGTGTGTGTGTGTGTGTGTGTGTGTGTGTGTGTGTGTGTGTGTGTGTGTGTGTGTGTGTGAGGTGTGTGGTTGTGTGAGTGCATGCATGGTGGTAATAGTAACATGATAATTAGAGGTGATTAAGGGTGAGACGCGGGAAGGTTCTGGAACAGATCAAACGACTCTCATCAATGCCAGCACACACAAGTCCTAACATCTCCTTCATTCAACCGCTATGTGTGTGTGTGTGTGTGTGTGTGTGTGTGTGTGTGTGTGTGTGTGTGTGTGTGTGTGCGTGCATGCGTGTGTGTGTGTACACTGTTGAGGCAGAATGGTAAAGTGTCAATGGGGGTTTGAAGTGAATTCGAGTCTCAATGGTGGAGACAAATTGAAGAGAGACCTTGCAGCATTCTTCCGCTCCCAGAGAGAGAGAGAAAGAGAGAGAGAGAGAGAGAGAGAGAGAGAGAGAGAGAGAGAGAGAGAGAGAGAGAGAAGAGAGAGAGAGAGAGAGAAGAGAGAGAGGAGAGAGAGAGAAAGAGAGAAAAGAGAGAGAGAGAGAGAGAGAGAGAGGAGAGAGAGAGAGAGAGAGAGAGAGAGAGAGATAGAGAAAAAGAGGGAGAGAGAGAGGGAGAGAGAGAGAGAGAGAGAGAGAGAGAGAGAGAGAGAGAGATAGGGGGGGGGGGAGAGAGAACCATCTGTCTATTCAGATGCAGACCTGGCCTGGTTTGGACTCCACACAAAACAAAAATGAGATCTGCCAATTAAAAGAGGATAGAAGCACATGGGTGTAGAAAGGCTGTATGGAGGGACATTCGTTGGGTTGAACAGAGAGATGTACTGTATTCCTGCGTGGAAGGTGGAGGTGGAGGGTGTGGGGGTGGAAGAGAGACGATTGGTGAGGTGTGCAGATAATAATGTGATTATTATTATTAACACAGCCAATAATGCTCAAGGCATCAACACTGAAGGTCAAAACTCTGAAAGGGAGAGGACAGAAAATGTGTGTGTGGGGCGTGTGTGTGTGCATATTTAGCGGAAGTATTGTAAGCATGCATGTGTGTGAGCCAGTGTGATACAGTGAAGTCTGTAAGTCTTAAGATAGTGAAACATTTGTCATTGTTCTGGCTCTGTGATTCCAGCATATTGGATTTGAATGGAACAATGACTGTGAGGTTTAATAAGTGTAGACTTTCAGCTTTAATTTGAGGAGGTTCACATCCATAGCCGGTGAACCATGTGGGAATTGTAGCCCTTTTTATACATAGACACCCCTATTTTTGGGGGAACTAAAGTAATTGGATAATTTAACATAAACTTAGATAATGTTTTGGTCCTCCTGTCACAATTTCAGTGACTTTTCCTGTCCGATTTCCCCATTGACTTCCATAGAAAGATTCGACACAAAATAAGTCACTGAAATGTAACTATAGCCTACATCCTATATATCCCAATCACATACATATCATAATGCAATGCAACCAAATATTAAATATGTTCATTTATCCAATTACTTTTTGGTCCCCTAAAATGGGCGGACTATGTATAACAAAGGCTACAATTCGCCCCAATAAGAATGTAAACACCCTCAAATTAAATCTGAAAGTCTGCACTTTAACCATATAGTCACGGGCGGACCTTCCTACAGCGATATAGGCGGTCGCCTAGAGCGCCACCCAGAGGGGGGCGCAAAAAAAGTAAAAACTTTAAAAATAAATATTATTATTATTATTATATATATTATTTTTTTATATATATATTTTTTTCTCTGCACAGTTTTGGTGCCCCCCTCTATATCTGCAACCATTATTTTTACATAAAAAAAATTCTAACATAAGGGAAAATGAGCCAAAAATCTAAAACGGTCGGTCGGTCTGAGCCTCAGCTTTAGGTGTTCACAGTCAGAACATGCTAGAGCGCTGTGCATTGATGGGTATCGGTCAAGTGTTTATAGAATTGTGCGTTGAGGAAAGAAAGACTAACGTTAGAAAACTATGAAGAGGCAAAAGCCATCCGGCCATCCAGTTTAAAAAGAGAAGAAAAGAAGAAGACGAGAAACGTGCCAAGGTGAAAAGTATGCAATTTTGTACAACTTCCAAGACCTGCCACACCAAGAGCTGATGAAGCAAGCAGAGGCACTTGTACACACCTTAAACCATGGAGGGCAATCTGATTTGGATGGGAAGGAGCTGGCTCAGGAGTTGGACAATTTGATGTGATTGATGACTTTGCAGCGAGGAAGGCCAGAAGGATTGCACTGTAAATGGAAACCAGTAGGAGCTACAGGCTAACCTTGAAGTGTGATGATAGGGAGTGGAATGTAAATAGTTCTTTAGACAAAGTGAATTTGTAATTTTTATTTATTTGTTTGTTTATTTAGCATATTATATTTTGATTATATATGTGTAACATATTTTACAATACATAATTTTCTTTTAAAGCAAATTTGCACGTTATTTTATTGTTTGTTATTATTATTATTATTATTATTATTGTGTGTTAGCTAAGTTGTTTATTTGTTTTAATTCTTTAGTGTGCACTTTACATTTATTCTTAGCTCTTGTTCTTGCTTGTAAAAAATAAAGGTGCAGTACTTTACTGTATAACTGTTAACCCTTTCACTGCCACACGACGGAGGGTTAACCCTTTACTATCACACAACCGACGGTCGTGAAAGGGTTAACCTTCGGTGTATTGTTGCAGTGAAAAGGGTTAACCGGTTGGTAGCGTGGCGATGTTTTGATTTTTTTTTGGGGGGGGGAGGCTCAGACCGACCGACCGTTTTAGATTTTTGGCTCATTTTCCCTTATGTTAGAATTTTTTGTATGTACAATAATGGTTGCAGATATAGAGGGGTGCGCCAAAACTGCGCAGAGCAAAAAATTAAAAAAATAAAACGTGGTGAATCTCGCCTAGGGCGCCAAATGTGCTAGGTCCGCCCCTGCTCATAGTCATTGTTCCATTTCAAATCGAATTCACTGCCTTAAGACTTACACTCTCTGTGTGTGTGTGTTTGTGTGTGTGTGTGTGTGTGTGTGTGTGTGTGTGTGTGTGTGTGTGTGTGTGTGTGTGTGTGTGTGTGTGTGTGTGTGTGTGTGTGTATATTTACTCACAGGTCCTCTCTTTGCCATCTCCTGAGGCTTGGCATCCGTCCTCATCGTCACACTCTATGGTGCTGCTGCCCTCCTCTGACTCTCCACTGCCAAGCTCCTCCCAGGCCTCCTCCCTGTGGCCCAGGCTTGGGAAACGCTCCTGGGTCTCCTGGAGCAACCAACACAATGATAAAGTCATCATTTACCCACAGCGTGTTAACAGCGGCCTCCAGAGATGGTATAGTGGGGTAGGATGCTTACATGTAGACCCTCCTCCACTACACCACCATACATAAATTAGCACTGTCTCACTGTATCCAAAGAGTTGTAATACAGAATATCAGGACAGATCCCCAAACGTTAGTGTGGGCTAAAGCAAATTTTGTATATTGTTACTTTATATATTTTTATTTCAATTTGGGTTATTTTTTTTATTTTCATGTTTATTTTGTTTGTTATTTTAGGTTTGTAAGAGATTCTGTTTATGTATGATATTGTGAAAAAGGGGCTGGACTAGATATGCATTTGCTTCCTTTTGCTCCTTCTTGAACTAATTTGTTCATCATTGAATGAAGAATGTAAGATTTCATTTAAAATTTGTTTCTTTAGTTTATAATTTGTATTTTGTTTTTATATGGTTGATTGTTCGAGATAAAATAAACTCAACTCAAACAAGGTTGTGATTGCATTTTCCATTCCATCTAGCAGCAATTATCTGGAAGTGGTCATCAAAGCGATTTCAATCCAGTCTAAAAATATAACCTCTATTACACAGTGTCTCTCTTCACACAACCTTGCTAATGCAGTTGCAGTTCCTGAGAAGCGGGTGTTTATTAGCACGTCCTTGCTGCCGCTCCTTCCTGCCCCTCGGGGTGCAGCAGTGATATGGAGCACCGACCCCTGCTCCAAAGGATCTACAGGGCTTTATATAAAACACTGGCTGATCATTAAATCGACTGTGTTACTGTCACCCCCCCCCCCCCCCCCCTCACTTCCCCTTGCCACGGTGACACATCATGCATTACAAAAACTATTTCCCCAGTGAATCTCTTAGTTACATCAATATTGTGCTGTCAGAACAGTCTTATGTTTGGAGGTTAAGTATTTAACATTTGCCATTGCCCATTATTACTACTATCGTGTAGAAGTTTCAAGTTTCTTTAATAGTTGTCATACAGAAGTACAGAATACTTTTATACAAAATGCTTCTTACTGTTTCGCTCCAGAGACTGTGCTAGACAAGATAAGTATGAAATAAAATAGTATAGCATGTAAAATAGAAGTAAAAATAGAGGTCACAGTGTTCAGTATAGACATATGTACAATGTTCGATGCAGACTAGAAGTAACTGAGTTACCATACAATATACAATATACTATGCAATGTACTAATATACAATACTATATAGTGCAGAGCAGAAATGGGATGAGGTACAATTTAGGTACAATTTACAGTAAGGTGTACGAGTTGTAGTGCAAATCCTTTACCAATAAATATAAAGTGTAAAGTGTGTTTAGGTGTTCTAAAGTGTGTAAAGTGGGTGCTGCAGTGAGTTGTTTGTTTAAAGTGAGTGTGTGCGTGTGGATGTGTGTGCTGTGTGCATTTGATGGTTGTTGTATAGTGTTTATTGTTCGTTGAGCAGCCTGATGGCCTGGGGATAGAAGCTTCTTCTGACTCTTTCTGTGCTCGCCTTAAGACTCCGGTATCGCTTGCCTGACCGCAGCAGTTCAAAGAGGCAGTTGTTCGGGTGGCTGGAGTCCTTGATGATTCTCTTAGCCTTCCCCCTGCACCGCTTGTTGTAAATGTTCTGGAGGGTGGGAAGCCCCCCTCCAATTGTGCGTTCGGCTGAACGTGTCACTCTTTGTAGTCTGCTACGGTCTTGTGCAGTGCTATTCCCAAACCAGGAGGTGATGTTGCCAGTCAGGATGCTCTCGATTGTACATGAGTAGAAGTTCCTAAGGATCTTCTGACTGACTTGGAACTTCCTTAGGCGCCTGAGGAAGTAGAGGCGTTGTCATGCCTTCTTCACAACACTGTCAATGTGTGTGGTCCATGTCAAGTCCTCGGATATGTGGGCTCCGAGGTACTTAAAACTGTTCACTCTCTCAACCGGTGCCCCGTCGATGCTGAGGGGGCTGTAGTCCTTGACCCCCGACCTCCTGAAGTCCACAATCATCTCTTTTGTTTTGCTGACGTTCAGGGAGAGGCAGTTCTCCTGACACCACTGTGACAGATTCTCTACCTCTTCCAGGTAGGCCCTCTCGTCGTTGGCAGAGATCAGGCCCACCACTACTGTGTCATCAGCAAATTTGATGATTGTGTTGTTGTTCCGCTGTGCCACGCAGTCATGTGTGTACAGGGAGTAGAGGAGGGGGCTCAGAACACAGCCCTGGGGGGCCCCTATGTTGAGCGTGATGGATGAGGAGGTGCAGTTGCCTGCTCTTACCACCTGGGGTCTGCCCGTCAGGAAGTCCAAGACCCACTGGCAGAGGTCATAGTTCAAGCCCAGGTCCCTGAGCTTGGCTATGAGTTTGGAGGGGACTATGGTATTGAATGCTGAGCTGTAGTCAATGAACAGCATTCTCACATAGTTCCCCTGCCTCTTGTCCAGGTGTGATGCTGCCGTGTGCAGCACATGGGCTATGGCGTCCTCCGTGGATCTGTTAGGGCGGTATGCAAATTACAGGGGGTCCAGGTTGATGGGGAGGGAGGAACAGATGTAGCCCTTCACTAGCTTCTCAAAGCACTTCATGGCTATGGAGGTGAGGGCTACAGGGCGGTAGTCGTTGAGGCAAGCGGGCGTAGATTTTTTGGGTACAGGGATGATGGTGGACTTCTTCAGACAGGTGGGGATGACAGCCTGTTCTAAGGACAGGTTAAAGATGTCAGTGAATACCGGGGCCAGTTGGTCGGCACAGACCTTTAGGACGCGGCCGGGGATGCCGTCCGGACCTGCTGCCTTCCTGATATTCACTTTTTTAAAGGTCCGCCTCACCTCATGCTCTGTTACCCTGAACACTGAGTCTCCATCAGCAGACCCCCCCCCCCCCCCCCCCCCCCATTGCCGTGGCTTGTAGGCTGGTGTTGTTATTCACAGCCTCAAACCTCGCATAGAAGGTGTTGAGATCATTTGCTAAGGAGATGTCACTGTTCAGTTTGAGGGAGGTGCCTTTGTAATCTGTCATTGTTCTGAGGCCCTGCCACATGCCTCTAGAGTCAGCCTATTCAAACTGAAGTTCAACTTTTGCCTCTATTACTGCTCTCCTGACGTTGTATCTTGCCGTCTTGTGTTCTTCCATGTTGCCTGTCATCAGCCCGGTGTTGTAGGCTGAGGTGCGCACTTTCAGAGCCTCACGGACGGATTTATCTACCCAAGGCTTTTGATTTGGGTAGATTCTAATTGTGGTAGAGGGGATTGTTTCTTCTACCAGAGTACAGACAAAGTCAAGCACCGTTTCAGTGTATTCGTTAATATTGGCTGTGTTATCACGGAATACACTCCAGTCTGTGCATTCAAGTGAATACTGTAATGTTGGTGAGTCTGGCCAGAGCAGCCATCTTGAGGAGAAGCCTGCTTAGTTTGCACAATGTTGTTGTAACTAAGAGATTTGCTGAAAAAAAGAATTGAGTTTGTGCATAGATCACTAGATTTATCAACTTATACGACAACAAAAAACGAATACGATTTTCACGTGAGCAGAATTTCCTGTTTGATAAGGGTCCTCTCACTGCAGCCTCATTGTGAGCGGCATTGTTTTCATACTTGCCTGCCTATTTGGCTTGTGCCTGGAGGGTTGGAAAGTCTATCCACTGGAGGGCTGAATCCTCCCTTGCCAACACATATAATTATATAGAAGAAGAATATCTTCCTTCCTGAACTATCCACTATCCGGATTTGCAACGTAAACATAAAAGATCATGACACTTGAGGAGGCTATGTTGAGATCACAGCAGAAACAGGTCTCACACCTGTTTTAGTGCAGCTTTCCATGTTGAGTTTTAGTGTTTAACCTGCCCACTGTTGACTGTTTCATTGCATCTTTCGGATGTGTAGCGTTAATTTCTGAGGACGTGCACAAAGTACTCTCAGGGTACATGGCTCCATCCTCTTGCGCATGCGCACGTGTATTTAAAAGCAAGTACACTGAGACAATAAGAGGATGATGTGTTACAAGTGATGAAAGTACCAGGTACTAGGGGTGTAACGGTACACAGAAGCCACCGTTCGGTACGTACCTCGGTTTTGGGGTCACGGTTCGGTACGAGTTTGGTACAACAGGAAAAAAATATTTATAATGACTATTATATATTTATAATAATTGTTGTGAAGGGCCAGATTAAACCGAATATATATATTTATTTATATATATATATTTAATTGTATTTGTATATTCTCTAATATTCCCTGATATCCCTTGTATATTCCTTGTACAATATGCATTGAATATCCATTCTAGCCTACTGAACATCCCATAATAGTCTCCATTCTACTATTGGTCGAGACCTTGGTGCCAGGCTGCCATACCCCTCAGACCCAGTTCAAACGTACCGCTCCACATGTACGAACAAGTCCTAGTTCCGCGTAGGAATCTGACTACCGCACCACTAATGGGACTATTTGTTCATAGTGCGTATATATACTGCGCTACTAAAGTAGGACTTTCTTTTCAGTCCAGTTTCTTACCCTCCAATAGAGTCACAGACGTAAAGCCTCCCCGCGACGCCACGTGTGGGAGTAAGGCCAAGTTCGCCTACCATCGGTATTGAGACATCGTGTATATTAATATTTGAATAGTCATATTTGGCACTATATCGTCGAGTTGGACGTAGTCTATTAAGCTAATAATAGTCTGTTAATATATAGTGCTTCGTGCGGTGAGAATACTACCGTAGTCAGTACCCCATCGTTTCGGGCAGAGAACTGGCTGCTTATCCAGGGTGGTTGACCCCACGTGAAGCTGCACCCGAGGAGCCCCAGAGCCGACGAGCGAGTGGACCTGTATACCGGATTATTCTACCGACGACAGCCCGCCTTCCCAGGCATGGATTATGCTTTGTATACTTTGATTATTCCATGGATAAAGACCCCCGACACTGCCGTGTGTTGGAACCCCCCCCCCCCCCCTGGAGAGGACGCAAGGTGAGGAGACGCTCTGCAAGACGAGGTCGCTTCACGTCTCTCCCCCGTGGACCGGAGAGAGCCGGCCCACAAAGAGTCCACCTGCTTTCATCTGTGGTCCAAGGATCGCCGGCGCATTGAACGGCACTACAGTGGGTTCACCTGGGATACCCTTGGCCGGATGAGGCAGCCGGATTCTACCCCCCCCCCCTTCCTACTCCTGTCGGCTTACAAGCGACCGGATTAACCCCCCCTAGTGTGTCCAGTATATAATCATTAAAGTATCATTGCTGTTATTCCTTAAACTATTCCAGGTCGTATATGTACCACCTGCGCCTTCAGAGATTGGACATTCTCTATTGATATACCGACGAATACTCTTGCCATAAAAGTGCATACTAATTCCCATTCATAAATGTGATTGATTTGATTAAGTGCTTGCTCTACACACCATCGCTGTGTAGAAATAAAGACCTATTTCTAATTCGTACATTTGTGTTGGATCCGTTTCATCTACGTGACAGTGTTCATCATAATATATTTATGCCGTGTACTGGGTGGCCGAATATTAAGTACAAAGGTAGTGGTAGTAAGTATCATATCTAGTAATACAGTCAGGGAATTGTACCCCTCAGTTACAATAATAATAGTAATTATTATTATTATTAAATCAAATAATTTTTTATTAAGTTATACTTAGTTCCACCTAGGCTTGCCGCAGTAGTCAGTCAGTGATAACGGTGTCATTCTGTGTTCAGAAATCCACTTGAGTAAATGAATTGCCTACTGCCCCCACCCCCCACCGGTGTATACTTTTTAAGTTTCAGTTTCACTTCTAGAGTAGATTTAACTTCACGTGAAGCAGAGAAAGAAGACTCTAGAGAAGAGAGGCCATGTTACACAACAATGGCAGAGGATTAATATTTTGGAATTAAACACCGCAGCTCGACTGGAGAGGAGCTCAGATGACCAGTCCAGATCAGCAAAAGTACGTTTTTTTTTCTTTTTCTCTGATCAGCTGTGAGGGAAAGTCTGCGGGAGAACGTTGGGGTGTGTGTGTGTGTGTGTGTGTGTGTGTGTGTGTGTGTGTGTGTGTCTTTCCATTGGTTAACACTTTAGTTGCCAAAGGACGAGTTTAGGCGTCCTTCCCCGCCATGCTCAAGTTGCCGAAGACGCCGTAACTCGTCTTTGATATCAATATTTAAAAAATCTGTGATCGGAATCATATTTCCTTTCCGGGGCCCTGAGACACAAGTGTGATCTCCTCTCAATCCTCTAGCGGTTCAAGACCGCCATCTGGTGGCCGATCGGCAGATCGAAAAAACGGATGTTACCTTTAACCCGGCAGGACTCACTCCATATGTGGTCCGGGCACTCGCTAATGTTAGAGAGACTCAGTCTGAACATCGATCGCTGCAAATAACTCGAAAAAACAACATGATTTGGACGTATATATTATTATACAACCTGGAAATGGACCGGGTATTTCAACATCCCATAATGGAAAACTGTCTACCCCACGCTGATCGCCCAACGGCCCGCGGAGACTGGGGTGAGTTTTAGCGTGTAATATTACCGTGTTCGACACTAACGGCTATGATGAACATTTGACCCACATTAGATGAATGGTATAACGTTGCCCACGGAATTATAAACAATCTCCCGCCCATCCGGTCAATATCAGATGATACGTAGAAACTTCTAGAAGTACGTCCAATTGACATTTTTTATCTCGCACAGATTCCTACCAAACTGTATTTCATCATCAATATAATGTATTTGGGGCTATAAATCACGTTCTGGAGAAAGCTGCAGAAAGAGATGAAAACATACTTATACTTTAGATCATATTTTAGTATGAATATGTGAATGAAAAAGTTTAACGTTGCTACACCATGAACAATACATATAGGACCTTGAATGTGCCCTAATAATGGCAATCTAGCAATAGAATTAAAAAAGTTATAGCCCTGCAAAGAAGGGGAACTTCTCCATGTTAAATAGAGCTGGCAACGGATGGTATATCATGAATTTAACCTTAGGCAATCAAAGTGTTAACATTATTAGGCAAACAAGAAAACAAAAATGTTCAGCCTATTGTAATAATGACCCTGCTGTGTTACAAACATATCATTCATTCATGGTTTTGTTTCAGGGACAACTGTAGTAAGGGGGAGGGGAGGCGGGGAGAAACAGCCCAGTGCAGACTAGTGTTGTTTGTTCTGTCTTACACCCCTACCAGGTACTGTCCACAACCTTTGTTCTGTCTTACACCCCTACCAGGTACTGTCCACAACCTTTGTTCTGTCTTACACCCCTACCAGGTACTGTCCACAACCTTTGTTCTGTCTTACACCCCTACCAGGTACTGTCCACAACCTTTGTTCTGTCTTACACCCCTACCAGGTACTGTCCACAACCTTTGTTCTGTCTTACACCCCTACCAGGTCCTGTCCACAACCTTTGTTCTGTCTTACACCCCTACCAGGTACTGTCCACAACCTTTGTTCTGTCTTACACCCCTACCAGGTACTGTCCACAACCGTTGTTCTGTCTTACACCCCTACCAGGTACTGTCCACAACCTTTGTTCTGTCTTACACCCCTACCAGGTACTGTCCACAACCTTTGTTCTGTCTTACACCCCTACCAGGTACTGTCCACAACCTTTGTTCTGTCTTACACCCCTACCAGGTACTGTCCACAACATTTGTTCTGTCTTACACCCCTACCAGGTACTGTCCACAACCTTTGTTCTGTCTTACACCCCTACCAGGTACTGTCCACAACCTTTGTTCTGTCTTACACCCCTACCAGGTACTGTCCACAACCTTTGTTCTGTCTTACACCCCTACCAGGTACTGTCCACAACCTTTGTTCTGTCTTACACCCCTACCAGGTACTGTCCACAACCGTTGTTCTGTCTTACACCCCTACCAGGTACTGTCCACAACCTTTGTTCTGTCTTACACCCCTACCAGGTACTGTCCACAACCTTTGTTCTGTCTTACACCCCTACCAGGTACTGTCCACAACCTTTGTTCTGTCTTACACCCCTACCAGGTACTGTCCACAACCTTTGTTCTGTCTTACACCCCTACCAGGTACTGTCCACAACCTTTGCCCGATGGAAAACCAAGGGGAGTAGAGTCGTGTGGAGTTGAGCCTGTATCATATACAGTAGTACCATGTAGTACCATAGTACCATATACAGTAGTGCAAAAATGCCATAAGGAGCCTGACAGTGGGGGCCCTGGGCAGTGGCGGCTGGCCACTGGGGGCGCTCGGGCGCCGACCCCCCTGTTAAATGAGATAGAAGAAAAAAAAATATCTTTTTTTAGTTTTTTGTTTTATAGCCCTATAAATAATATGAACATGTTTAAAATGAATAATATTTACTCATTTTAAGTATGTTTGTGTTTCCAATGCACAATATAACGTTAATATATCAAATAAAAAATAATCGTTTTCCTGAACAGGAAGTGACTCACTGCGCATAGCCGCATTTCTCCCTAGCCGTATTTCTCGCCCGGGCTAGACGCAATAGCGCTCTGAGTGCATCATCGCTGTATCCGTCGCAGCCAATCAGTGCGTAACGCGCTGTGCGTTGAAATATGATGTATTATGTTGGAAGCCGGGCGCGATTTGAAGCGGTCTAGGCAAGCAGCCTTAGCAGTTTTTTTTTATTTCCGTAGCCGCATTTCGCGGAGACGCTCCCTGATTGGCCGACGCGGCGACGACAGTACTTTTCCGTAGCCGCATTTTGCAGAAGTGGATGTTCGATGCTGTGTGTTGTGAACTTGTGATGCAGTCTCAAGTCTGGACAGTGGGCAGTGGAATATACACATCGACAACAGTCTGGGGGACAGTCAGTGGACATACACTTTATTAAGCCCTCTGGCTGGACCACGTTTCAATTAAACAAAGTGAGTTAATTCTCTTTCTCTCTCTCTCTCTCTCTCTTAGCCACTCAGCTAACGCTAGCCGCTGTTAGCCACTCAGCTAACGCTTCTCTCTCTCTCTCTCTCTCTCTCTCTCTCTCTCTCTCTCTCTCTCTCTCTCAGCCACTCAGCTAACGGTTCTCTCTCTCTCTCTCTCTCTCTCTCTCTCTCTCTCTCTCTCTCTCTCTCTCTCTCTCTCTCTAACTACGGTAACTAACGTGATTCTCTCTCTCTCTCTCTCGCTCTCTCTCTCTCTCTCTCACTCTAACTAACTAACGTGATTCTCTCTCTCTCTCGCTCTCTCTCTCTCTCTCTCTCTTTGATTGATTGATTGAAAACTTTATTAACAGATTGCAGAATGGGTACAATACAGTACAGCTCAATACACACAATTGTTAAGGGGATGCATACCAGAGAAAGACTTTCGTCTTGTTTACATCAGGGTCCCCCATTTTCAATTCATCAGTTCATTCTCTCTCTCTCTCTCTCTCTCTATCTCTCTCTCTCTCTCTCTCTCTCTCTCCCTCTTTTTTTCTCTTTCTCTCTCTCTCTCTCTCTCTCTCTCTCTCTCTCTCTCTCTCTCTCTCTCTCTCTCTCTCTCTCTCTCTCTCTCTCTCTCTCTCTCTCTCTCTAACTAACTAACGTGATTCTCTCTCTCTCGCTCTCGCTCTCTCTCTCTCTCTCTCTCTCTGCGTGTGTTTGGAGACGGAGCGAGTTTGTTTCTAACTTTTCTATTTATATATGTTTCAAGTTGTGAATTAGACTGTACTTTATTTGACTGGTTGTGTGTTGTTGGTGGTTTGGTAGTGTTCGCTTGGTCAGCTGTCCGCTGCCAGTGACATGCCAATGCGTGGTACATGTTTGCAAAATGTTTGGTATAGCGCCCCCCATCGAGAAGAATGTACCGGCCGCCACTGGCCCTGGGTGATAGACTGGCATGAAGCGTCAAGGCACAATCAAACTATTAAATGGAAGAAGAGGAAGGCTGATAAGAGAGGGGAGAAAGTTCTCCTGAGAGAATAGAAAGCAGAATAGAAACTAGGCACTTATTTTAGCCTGGAATGAGGAATTATTTGTAAAAAATAAAAGAAAGAAAATAAGCAGCATTGTGTGATTAGTGATACTATACTGAATGTGCGGCATGTGATTCCCTTTTTCTTTCATTGCTGAAAGTCATTGCTAGTGTTTGATCATAATTATTAACCCGTTTTATTATAGCAACTTTAATCATGTACGTCAACCTGCTTCTGCTCCAATTAGCTGTGACAAAAGCTGCCAATTAGTTATTAACAGCTCTTTCTCTATATATACACACTTTGCAAATTGTGAGTTGTGGCATTTCTTTATCGTCACAGCAGAGGGAGGAAAAAAAGAACGAAATAGAACATTAAAGGGGAACTATTTTACTATTTCTTTCACTATTTGGGCACTTTTACACAATTCCTGTGAGTCTATGGAACACCTCTGTAATATATATTTTTTTTTTATTCATTGTTTTGTATTTCTAATCAAGTCCTCAAAAACAGCATTTTTCTACCTCAAGATCTCGAGCCGTTTTGAGCCTGGGCTCCAACCACTGTGTGCAGCTCATCTTGTACCTCGCCATTATCATGCAGCGGTGTCTCTCTGACATCACAAATCATCACATTTTCAGATGACTCAGTTCAGTGAGGGTGAATATTGTGAGAGGAGAATTGGAAGAATGCGCCAATATGAGAATTAGAGACATAGATCATATTAATATAAGTTCACATAGCTAGGAAACAATGCTAAACACTCAAAAAGGCCATTTATAAGATAGTTCCCCTTTAAATTGCTTTCAATTGTTGTACCCAGCTATAGGACACCTCACCTTAACAACCCCTCTGCTATGTTCGAACCCGTCGCTAGGCATTCAAGCCAGTGAGGAAGACAACTTGATCCTTGATAGAACACTGCATATCTAATCAGACCATGTTCAACCCGTCACTCTTTGCTTCCTGCTTTCATCAGCACCCTGACCTTCAGATATCTCATATCATAGAATAACGACAGCTCTCAGCCCGGACACATATCAACATGAAAGGCCACTGCCGGCAGGCGCTACCCACCCAATTGCCAGGTCTCACCGGCTCGTCCCTCCCAGCATGGGGCCACCTAATTGGACCTCCCGCTGGCCCTTTCCGGGGCAAGGAGTCCTCCACCATCAAGGAGGTCTTTGTTCCATCGCAACATGGCTGATATGTTGGACTCCTGATGCAACAACAAACGATCCTTTGGAGTAGGAAGGTATGGGGAGGTATCTCCCTGTGCATACCATAGTATGGATAGAAGTGGGAGCAAGAACATAACACATACTTAGCACTTACTGTACCAACTCAGAGACTGTGTGTGTGTGTGTGTGTGTGTGTGTGTGTGTGTGTGTGTGTGTGTGTGTGTGTGTGCTTGTTTGAGTGTGTGCAGAAGAGCTAATGAATGGTAAATAAATGGTAAATGGCTGATTTTTTTTATATAGCGCTTTTATCCAAAGTGCTATACAATTTGTTCCTCACATTTTACCCATTCACTCACACATTCACACACCGACGGCGGAGGCAACCATGCAAGGTGCTCTCTCTCTCTCTCTCTCTCTCTCTCTCTCTCTCTCTCTCTCTCTCTCTCTCATTATCACAGGCATGGAGTTCAGGTGTGCTGGAGCCATAGGAGCAGCTGATTGACGTCTGAGTGCCGATTGCGTCACCTCATATAGGTGCATATAGTATAAGTGCATAATATAATATAATATAAGTGCATATAGTCCCGCCTCAGATGTCATGATGCTGCCAGATCATAACTTTGTGTTTCCCATCCGATACCTGGTTCTTCACCCTGATCTCGTGCTTTGGATACTGTGTATGACCTCCGCCTGCCTGACCATTCTCCTTGCCTTTCCCCCGGACCATATGAGTACCTGTACCTGTGTATGAACCTTCGCTTGTTGGACTACCTTGCCCCTGCTTACTCCCTGAATTACCTGAGTACCCGTTACGTTATTTGACCCCTGCCCGTTTGACTACCCTGCCCCACACACTCACCCTGGACTGTATGAGATCCCTGCCCGGGATCTCAGACGACCAGACGACCCCTTTTACAATAAATATACCCGTGTTGGGTTATACCGAGACCTGTCTGCTTCTATGTGTTCTGCATATTGGCTTCAATACACTCAGGCGTAATAGATATACATACATTATACCGCTTGCTCTCTACACCCCATCCACAAACTATTACACATTCATGAGAGAGCTGACAAGATCAATCTCATCACTTAAGTGACCTTGTCCTCACATGGGACAACCAGCCAACCAACCTGGAGGGAGGGAGGGTGTGGGGGGGGGGGTAGGTGATGACTGACACTACTTACATGGACACTGAATTATATCTGCCACTCAACACGAGGGACAATTTCACCACACAGGGCATTTTCTTGGAATTGCTAACTAAAGACAAGATAGTTTCAAGTTTCTTATTAGTTGTCATATAGCAATACAGGATACTTTTATATGAAATGCTTCTTTCCGTTTTGCTCCTGAGAGTGTGCTATATAAAAGGATAAGTATAAAAAGTATAATATAAGTATAGAATAGAAAGTACGTAAACAAGTGTAAACAAAACAAAATGTTCAATATACATATATACAATACAATATACAGTGCAAGTAGAGAAAGGTAACTGAGTTAAGTGTGTTAAGTGTCTAAAGTGGGTCAAGTGGGTGCTACAGTGAGTTGTTTATTAAAGTGAGTGTGTACGTGTGGATGTGTGTGCTGTCAGTGTATTTGATGGTTTGTTACATAGTCTTATTTTCATTGATTGTCATTGAGCATCCTGATGGCCTGGGGATAGAAGCTCCTTCTGAGTCTTTCTGTGCTCGCCATGAGACTCCGGTATCGCTTGCCTGACCGCAGCAGTTCAAAGAGGCAGTTGTTTGGGTGGCTAGAAGTTTGCCTTTGAGAACCAATGGTTCTCGAGCCGTAACGGCACATGGGGCAGGAGCCTATCTCCTGTTTCCGTAGCGTGAGGCAGCTTGATGTACAAGTACACCCCTTGGACATGACGCTAGTATGTCACAAGGACTTCCCCCCAAACCAACCCTTGGGTGGCTAGAGTCTTTGATTATTCTCTTAGCCTTACTTATGCAACGCTTGTTGTAAATGCCCTGGAGGGTGGGAAGCCCCCCTCCAATTGTGCGTTCGGCTGAGCGGGCCACTCTCTGTAGTCTGCTGCGGTCTTGTGCGGTGCTATTCCCAAACCAGGAGGTGATATTGCCAGTCAGGATGCTCTCTATTGTGCATGAGTAGAAGTTCTTAAGGATCTTCTGACTCACGCTTTCTTCACTACACTGTCAATGTGTGTGGTCCATGCCAAGTCCTCGGATATGTGGACTCTGAGGTACCTAAAACTGTTCACTCTCCCGACCGGTGCCCCGTCGATGCTGAGGGGGCTGTAGTCCTTGACCCCCGACCTCCTAAAGTCCACAATCATCTATTTTGTTTTGCTGACGTTCAGGGAGAGGCTGTTCTCCTGGCACCATCCCGCCAGAACCTCTACCTCTTCCAGATAGGCCCTCTCGTCGTTTGCAGAGATCAGGCCCACCACTACTGTGTCGTCAGCAAATTTGATGATTGTGTTGTTGTTCCGCTGTGCCACACAGTCGTGTGTGTACAGCGAGTAGAGGAGGGGACTCAGAACACAGTTGAGAGTGGTGGATGAGGAGGTGCAGTTGCCTGCTCTCACCACCTGGGGTCTGCCCGTCAGGAAGTCCAAGATCCACTGGCCATAGGTCATAGTTCAAGCCCAGGTCCCTGAGCTTGGCTATGAGTTTGGAGGGGACTATGGTATTGAATGCTGAGCTGTAGTCGATGAATAGCATTCTCACATAGTTCCCCTGCCTCCAGGTGTGATGCTGCTGTGTGCAGCACATGGGCTATGGCGTCCTCCGTGGACCTGTTGGGGCGATATGCAAATTGCAGGGGGTCCAGGTTGATGGGGAGGGAGGAACAGATGTAGCCCTTCACTAGCTTCTCCATCTGCAGTGCCCCCCCCTCCATTGCAGTGGTTTGTAGGCTGGTGTTGTTATTCACAGCCACAAACCTCACATAGAAGGTATTGAGATCATTTGCCAATGAGATGACACTGTTCAGCTTGAGGGAGGTGCCTTTGTAGTCTGTCATCATTCTGAGGCCCTGCCACATACCTCTAGAGTCAGCCTGTTCAAACTGAAGTTCAACCTTATCTCTGTAGCGCTGTTTTGCCTCTATCACTGTTCTCCTTACGTTGTATCTCGCCGCCTTGTGATCATTCATGTTGCCTGTCACAAGCCCAGCGTTGTAGGCTGAGGTGTGCGCTTTCAGAGCCTCACGGACGGATTTGTCTACCCAGGGCTTTTGGTTTGGGTAAACTCTAATTGTGGTAGAGGGGATTATTTCTTCTACCAAAGTACAAACAAAGTCTAGCACTGTTTCAGTGTAGTCATTAATATTGTCTGTGTTATCACGGAACACATCCCAGTCTGTACATTCAAGTGCAGCCTGGAGTGTCTCCTCTGATTCCACAGTCCAACGCTTAACCTCTCGCATTACTACAGGAACACGCTTGAGACTTTGTTTATACTCCGGTAAAAAAATATGGCGTCATGGTCTGATTTGCCGAAAGCGCTAGCAGCTTGAGACTTGTACCCGTTCTTAAATTGCGAGTAGCAATGGTCTAAGATATTCCCGCCTCTCGTGGAACAAGTCACATGCTAATAGCATCATTAGAGACAGAGACAGAGACAGAGAGAGAGAGAGAGAGAGAGAGAGAGAGAGAGAGAGAGAGAGAGAGAGAGACAGAGAGAGAGAGAGAGAGAGAGAGAGAGAGAGAGAGAGAGAGAGAGAGAGAGAGAGAGAGAGAGAGAGAGAGAGAGAGAGAGAGAGAGAAAGAGAGAGAGAGAGAGAAAGAGAGAGAGAGGGAGAGAGAGAGAGAGAAGAGAGAGAGAGGGAGAGAGAGAGGTATCTCAGGTATGGTCAGATTCCCAGACAGTGTGGTGGTCTGGAGCCCACGAGCACGGTGATGTCATGCTGTCTGCACACTGACCTGGTGAAAGGTAAGGCAACCCACACAAGACCCGGCTGCAGCTCACATAACTCTTTCATTCGGGGAGATAAATATTAGCTTTTCATTAGTAATTCAGCAGCAGGGCCTCGTGGTGTCAAAGTCATCAGAGGAACGGTCATGAAGGTGTTTGTATTCCTCCTCTTTCTCTTTGCATCGTTTGCATAGGAGAGTCGGAACCTGAAAACCCTCCTCGCTCTAGAGGGAACCTTTGATATTATACCTCATTTCTGTAGCCGTATATCTCTGTCATACTGCAATGCAACTAGTGTACATTAACAGTCACTTAAACCCTAATCTAATATTACAGCATAATGATGTATACACCCCTCCCTGACACACTGCAGAGTATAGCTGCCGACCTGGCTCTGGGAAACTATAGTGGGGCCTTTCAGAAGAACTGGGTAAAACATATCACTTGTGCTCACCACAAAAGTGAAAGCCATTAACAATAGCGTGGTGGCTCGGGTTACCCCAGATGCACGGGAAGGTACACGAGCACGTCTTGGAGTGGAGAGAGGCACGTGAACAATATTAAACACTGGTGGTAATAGTGCGTCTTTATGGTCCAGGATTGGGCTTACATTTCAGCCTGTTGACAGCTCTCTTTGTGTGTCCTATTACCCGCTCTGTCTATTTTGAGGCTGCAGTGAGAGGAGCTTTGATATGCTCTGTTAGCATGGGGAGCACCTGTGGCTGGAGGAGGGGGGGATGGTAGCTCATAATAGACACAGTATAATGTCTCCTCCTTCCTGCCTCAGCGTTGAGAACATGCTGACCTCGCCCACTGATGTGGCTGTGAAGTATCTTGATTACTGGGGTTAGTCACAGGATGCACTTTCACCATTAGAAAGTGTTCCAGCCGAGGGCTGCTTCATTCACATTGGAACCAGAGGCATGCTGTAAGGACAGCCAGTGTGTAAACCTATGAGGCCAAAGAAAACGAAATAAATACATCGGAATATTGTGCAGAATTTCTTTTATATTCACAAGAATTGACGTTTCTATCCATTGCATAAGACTTTTTAGCAGAGGCCTGTAAGAAAGAGATAAGTAAGACATCAGTGGGCAGAGAGTGACAGAGAGGGACATCGCCCACAGAGATCCAAAAAGAGGAGTAGTGAGAGGAGCTGGGCGGCAGCCGTGATAAACCTATTAACCTTTCGTTATGCAAAGTAACCAAATAAAGAAACATAATTCAATAACCATATTCATGAGTTCAGCAGCAAAATGCTCAGCTGAATGGCAGGACATTGTGCACCAACAGGGCCCAGATAACCATGTAGGTATTAACGCTAATGCCAGCACCATTCAGGGAACGCTAAACACAACACGCTCCGGCCCAGTGGTCTTTAAAGCATGTTAATTACCTAAGGGAATCAATTAAGACGCTGTCGCCGTAGGAACCCTCGTCGACGCACGCCACCGCACCATTGTGGACTGCCATGGTCCATGGCCAAAGCGGCTTGTTTGTTAGTGTTGATTATGTATGGGCTGCAGAGCTGCCAGTGTTGATCTGTTTCTCTCCCTCCTCCCATCGCTGCGTGGCAGGGACCTCAAAAGCGACGCATAGCAAACTTTAGCCAAATGTTCCCACAACAGCGGAGTGGAGAGGCAATGTTATCTTCACGTCGGATGAACAGAGATATACAATATACCAATATGATTTCTACTGCGCTTTTTATATGCTAATATGCAGTGGATGATGCATCTGCTCACTGGGGGAACAGAGAGGATTGCGTTGCCACACTGAAGACCAGCTGAGTGAGTTTCAATGAGTCTCTCCAGCCGCTCTTCTACGTAACATTACATAGTAGATATAATTTCTCCATTTAACTTAAACACAGTCACACTCACTTCACGGGCTGGTTTAGAAGTGGCATATGCTAAACTAAGCAATTAAATGAAAACATGAATCATAAGTGAACCAGTGCGCGCCGCCACCTGCAGAAGCATGGTCTGTAAACACAGCAGTGGAGGAGGTCAAGCCACGTGGAAGCCATGGAGAGAGTTTACTTGTTTGATGTCTTCTACAACAAGAACAAGAACAATAACAAGGTGCATCTTAGCAAACGTGACTGGGAATTCTGAAAAGCAGCCCAGAGAATGTGATGCGTCGTGGGTCAGAGCGTCTTACTCTGCCTCCTCTCCTCTGGCATCTAAAGCCATGATCAGCACTGTTCTACCTTTGTTACCCAACCGATAGTCACGTCTAGATAGAGGTCGGTCACAGGAGGCCATCGCAGCTATGAAATGAGAACTGCCGAAGGTGTTGCTCACTATGAATGGAGTGAGCGGCACCTGCACAGTAGCCTACATATAGGCATCAACGCTAACATAAATGGAGCTCCTGTGATCCGTGCTGTAAAGGGGATGGGATTGGTGGACAGATCCACTGAAGATAGCAAAGAGATAAAGAGAGAGATAGAAAGAGAGAGAGAGCGAGAGAGAGAGAGATGAGAGAGAGAGAGAGAGATGAAGAGAGAGAGAGAGAGGAGAGAGAGAGAGAGAGAGAGAGAGAGAGAGAAGAAACAAAGAGAGGAAAACAAAACGACTTTAGAGGAATAGAGGAGAAGCTCAAACATAGAAGCTGAAAGTCACAAGTCTAAATGTCTAGAGGACCTGTTGCCCTAACCTTATATAAAGACCTTTGAGCGACTCAACTGGCTCACCTCCAGGCCATCACAAACCTCCTATTGGATCCCCTGGATCACAGATTTCCTGACAGACAGGAAACAGTGCGTGCGACAGGGTAAGCACACTTCTGACTCCATGCCTGAGCCTCATCACTGGAGCCCCATGGGGATGTGTGCTCTCTCTCTCCCCTCCTGCTCTGCTCTCTCTATACCAATGACTGCACCTGCAAAGACCCATCTGTAAAGCTCCTTAAGTTTGCCAACGATATTACTCATATCTGACAGAGTACAGAAAGCCTGGTGCAGCCAGAACAACCTGGAGCTAAATGCTCAGAAGGCAGTAGAGATGATTGTAGGGCTGTCCCCGACTAAGGATTTGGATTGGATACGATTGGCCAAAATTTTGCCATTAGTCGACTATTCGTTTTTTTTTTAATAATAATAATAATTATTATTTTTGTATCATTCCATTTGGGCTGTGGGGGTGCTTAATGTCTGAAGGAGTCGACTGAAGGCTTCTTGTCCTCTGCAAAAGCATGCAATTGGTCCACTGATGGATACATCTTGATATTTGTCTAGTCTAGTGTGTTCATTAGATGGGTGAAATCCTCTTTCAGTGCCTCTGTGCCTGTTTTCTTAGGCAGTTAGCCTCTGGTATGCGCGCCATTAGCGTTAGCCACGCTTCTAGGCCTCTTTTCTTTTGGAAAGAATGATAAAAAAAATATATATTATAGGAGGTAAAAAAAATTACAATTTTTTTTATAATAATATAATACCTCCATCCGGTGGGAACCGGGGGCCTGCGAACCGGCAATGGCCCGCCTCGGCCGGCGTATAATTCTGCAAACTGTTCTTTACACTCCATGTCCGTGTCACCCTCCTCATCGTCCTCCTCTTTTCTCTTCTTAATGTTAACGGCGCCGGCTTCCATTTCTGCCATGCTAAACCTGATGCTAACTGTAAGCTAAGCTAGGCTACTCTTCATTAGCTCCCGACGTGGTCTGTTAGTTACCGGCTGCAACCCTCTCTGTCAGACCCCAGGAGACGACAACCACCAAATACTAGCGCTAGCCACGTTAGCTTACATTAGCTCCCGTTAGCCCTCACTAGCCCACGTTAGCTCATCCTCCCCCAACACTTTTAATGTCCATACTTCGCCGAATATCCCACTTCAGACACCAATGTAACGTTCAAAGTTTCAACGTTATCGACGACTCTCGAGGCAGATGTGTTTCTCAGTTCACTTCTTTATTATCACAGTTCTCCATTACAGGTTGCAGTATCAGACTCATTGCTACCATTTCCCATCCCCCGAGAGAGTGCACGCTGGGTGCCCCGCCCACTTATACCTCCCCAGGTCAGCCCGTGCACTCTCACTCTGTCAACCCGCGGCCAGCGTCCAATAGGATACAAGCCTCCAGGTCAGCCCGTGCACTCTCGTCCAATAGGATACAAGCCTCCAGGTCAGCCCGTGCACTCTCGTCCAATAGGATACAAGCCTCCAGGTCAGCCCGTGCACTCTCGTCCAATAGGGTCCAGCGCCGGGATGGCGGAGTGTTGAGTGACAGCTCAACCGACCCAAATCCCAAGGTCGCTACAGTATGTAGAAATGAACTGGTTAGTCAGTGTTGGACTATGAACAAATGGTAAATGGCTGCTTTTTTTATACAGCGCTTTTATCCAAAGTGCTTTACAATTTGTTACTCACATTTTACCCGTTCACTCACACATTCACACACCGACGGCGGAGGCGACCATGCAAGGTGCCCACCTGCTCATCAGGAGCAATTAGGGGTTAAGTGTCTTGCTCAAGGACACATCGACACGAACCGGGAACCTCCGGATTGCCAGACGACTGCTCTCTACCTCCTGAGCCACTGTCGCCCCAACAATGCCTGTCAAATGAGCAAACATCTCTAATATGGTCAATAACGCTGGCGCCATTGAGTAGAGATGGGAAAACAGCGTGGCGGTCAATGACCACTAAACTAGTCCCCTGGCCGTCCACCAGCCCTCACACCCTATAACTGGAACTCCTTGACCCTTCAAGTGCAATAAAGACTGTGTATAAACTCTGCATATCCTGTACAGCAAAAAGAAAAGTCGTTCCACCCCTGCAAATTATCTGTATTATGTATTGCGCCCCTGATACAGTATTTTCTGACACTTCTCAGATTGTATTTGTGAGCTCCCCCCCCCCCCCCACTGCATTTGTACAAACTCTGACAGTTGTTGTATAGTTTCAATTCTCAATGTATTCTTTATTTTCCATGGTCCTTTTTATATTATTCTAGGTGTGTTGGTGTTGTCCTTTGTGTGAGCACAGAGCCAAATTCCTTGTATGTATGACGTACTTGGCAACAGACCTCACTCTGATTCTGCTAATCTGAAGAATTGCAGGTAGGTAAGCTTGCGAGGGGACCGATAGAGAAGAGGAGGAGTTGTGAAAACAAAAAGACAATGCCCTCCCCCCTCCTGTCTTAAGTCCTGCCATGAAATTGGCCCGGCATCCAAGGCCAAATCAGGTATTCTCATAAGGCTGTCAATGTGCTTGCAAAATATGCAATATTCAGTAACTCTTCTCCTTCATCCGCACCAGCTCCACAACTTGTCCATCTCTCTTGCTCTTTCTCTCTCACTCTCTCTCACTCTCTCTATCTCTCTCACTCTCTCTCCCTGCAATAACATTCTTCACTCAGAGATGATGGGGCAGGTTTGGGAGGACAGAGGGTTGAATTCCTGCATGTGGTGTTTGTGTGGATCCGATTCGGACTTAAACCCCTCGTTGCAGGAGCAACAGATCCCCTTCTCAAGGTGATGGGAGGGCAGACAGGCAGGCTGACACAAACTGTGTGTGTGTGTGTGTGTGTGCGTGTGTTTCATCGGAAAACAGAAGGAAAAATGTGTTATTGTGACCATGGTCACCCGGGGATACGGTAAAGACATAGTGGCATGCCGCAAATGCTGGGACTGTGTGTGTGTGTGTGTGTGTGTGTGTGTGTGTGTGTGTGTGTGTGTGTGTATGTGTGTCTGTGTGTGTGTGTGTGTGTGTGTGTGTGCGTGTGTGTGTATGTGTGTCTGTGTGTGTGTGTGTAAGTGTGTGTGTGTGTGTGTGTGTGTGTGTGTGTGTGTGTGTCTGTGTGTGTAAGTGTGTGTGTGTGTGTGTGTGTGTGTGTGTGTGTGTGTGTGTGTGTGTGTGTGTGTGTGTGTGTGTGTGTGTGTGTGTGTGTGTGTGTGTGTGTGTGTGTGTGTATGTGTGTATGTGTGTGTGTGTGTGCACCGTGCATGCATGTGTCCCTGGCTTCAAGAGAAGTGACCGCACTTGTGTCTGCTTCTCAGACAGCCTGACCAGAGAGAGAACGGCCAAAAGAAAAAGAGAACATTTTCCATGTGAGAGTGAGAGAGAGAGAGAGAGAGAACATTTTAGAAATAGATTGATAGATTGACAGATAGAGAGAGATAGAGAGATAGAGAGAGAGAGAGAGAGAGATAGAGAGAGAGAGAGAGAGAGAGAGAGAGAGAGAGAGAGAGAGAGAGAGAGGGAGAGAGAGAGAGAGTGCTATGTTTTCTGAGTTTGTAAGTAGATATGCCGTTCTATGTGTATATTAATGGTGTATAATACAACCTAATATAACCAGAGAGTCTCCAGAAACCTGTTCATTACCAGACAGCCTTGAAACCAGCAGGCAGCAAGTGGTTCTGGTCTGGACATCATTAGCAGCTCTTAGATACTGCACTTTGGTATTTAGGTTGTAGGTAATACCACCACCACAACAACAACAACAACAACAACACAAACATGATTGTATTACCATGTACCATACATCAGTGTGGGGCATATTCAAACTTGGCTGTAGTGTGGTAGAAAAGGGTTAACCCTCTGTAGAGTGGTAGTGAAAGGGTTCATGCCGTTCCATGGTTCCACAGAAGTGCATCTGACGACCTATCTGAGTAGGACGTCAGATATCACATGGCCTTCATGGTTCCACAGCAGTGGGCAATATGTAGGAGGTACTTGACGGACAGCCAAGGGGGCGGAGAAATAAATAGCCTGGGTATTGCAGGTCAGAGATGAGTCCAGTAGGCGGCGGTAATGCAACAAGTCATGGATGCCAACCACCATTAAACTAAACAAAAGAAGAAGAAGCTCGAGAGACGGAGGCTGCCTGGTTATGTTCACTTTAGGATATGATTGGCGCAGGCTTGTTCAACAAGTTCCCTTGGGAAAACTCATACTCATACATCATTTGTAGGGATCTCGAAATATCCTGGTATACCGTAATACCGCCCAAGCCTAACATGCACACACACACACACACACACACACACACGCACACGCACACGCACACGCACACACGCACACACACATTTGTAGGGCCTTCACTTCACTTAAAAATTGTTGTTTGTTAAATAGGGAAAGAGCCTCTACTGTACAACCGGTTTTGATAGAACAAGAAAAAGACAGCACTGGAACGGACAAGCAAAGGAAAATGATGCGTTAGTAGCAAGCCCATATATATAAAAGCCATGCTACAGAGCAGTGTGGGGTGCTAATGAAACAGATTTAACAAAGCACCTAACATTAAAGGACCAAACTCTAGTCGATAAAGAATTTCAATAGGTTGGTCATGGCTCTCGTTTCAACTCCCTGAATCGTTAAACAAGATGCCCCATTCAAGATGTCAAGATATTCTATAGAAATTAGAAATGCCAGTATTGTGACACTATTCAACACAGTGAGCTAAAGTTGGACTGTTCACTGGTTTGCTGGCGTCACTTGTTTAAAAAAAGAAAATACCTGATCCAACGTCTGACAGTCTTGTACTCTGTAGACGAGTCAACAGTCAGTATGACACATTTTAACTCAATGTTCGAGTACTTAGTATTTAGACTTAACATGATCTCATCAAATCAGTCTCTGACTTTAGCCCATCAGGTTTCTTCAACTTTTCAAGTCAGGAACTCAAATGAGATTTACTGTTGTAGTGTTTGTAATAGGAGAGGGCAGACCACACTGTAGGAGAGGGCAGACCACACTGTAGGAGAGGGCAGACCACACTGTAGGAGAGGGCAGACCACACTGTAGGAGAGGGCAGACCACACTGTAGGAGAGGGCAGACCACACTGTAGGAGAGGGCAGACCCACACTGTAGGAGAGGGCAGACCACACTGTAGGAGAGGGCAGACCACACTGGGTCATTATTTTAATAATGTCTTTAAATCATCATCACCATTATCATCACCATCACTATTACCATCACCATCACCATCATCATCATCATCATCACCATCACCATCATCACCACCATCAACCATCATTATCATCACTATCATCATCACCACCCATCACCACCATCATCATCATCATCATCATCATCACCCTCATGATAATTTACAATCAATCATTTACTAAATTACATTTAGTAATTTAACTCAGGGGTTCCCAAAGTGGGGGTCGCGACCCCCAGGTGGGTTGCGAGCCGCCGCAGGGGGGTCGCCAGATGATTTTTTTTTAAATAAAAAATGTATGCAGTCAGGCCACTGAACTCAGGCCAGGCCAGTGTTTCTAGTTGCAAGCAGCGCAATAGTTAGATAACCTAGGTGGGGAACAACCAGGAGATCACTGCAACTCACACAAGTTTGATCTCAAGTGACTACCTGGTAAAATAAAGGTTAAATAAAATAAAAATCTCTATCTCTCTCTCTCTCTCTCTCTCTCTCTCTCTCTCTCTCTCTCTTGCTCTCACACACACACAAAGGGAGCCGCATGTGATTGGTGGAGGCGGGACCCTTACAAAAAACTGTTGTTGCTAATCATTGACACATGCTAGCCTGTAATAATCCCCCCCCAGAAAAATCTACTTTGCATTTGATATATTGCAAATATATGCCATCACACACACTGGCATTTAAAGGGTTAGAATTATAAAATGATTATGTGGTGTTATGATCAGGGCTGAAGTTGAATAAAAGATTGTATTTTTTTCAATCTGACATTACAAAAAAACAGAAAATCCATCAAAATCAGTGTTGTTGCTAATCATACATATTCTAGCCTGTTTTTTAACAATAATTTGTGATGCCATCACAAACACTGGCATTTAAAGGGTACAAATAAAAAAAATCCTGCACCAGAATGCAGGAAATTAAGTCTTTGTAACAAAAGATTTACTGGTGGGGGACATCATGTCATAAATCAATATCTCCAGACTGTTTGACAAAAGTATAGTTTTTTCGTCAAACGTATTCAAGTATAAACATCATAACCATGTCACAAC
>NC_140177.1:71567423-71571942 GCF_963971535.1 Notolepis coatsorum | reverse complement strand
GGCACTCGCCACCAGTGTGGAGACGCTAGGATTCGCGTGTTCGAATCCAGCTCTCCACATTGTTTTCAGTTTAGCTGGTCGTCCGCAGTAATACACATTGGCCGTATTACGGGGAGGGAAAACTGAAGGGTGGGGATCGAACGTTGTGAACAAGCGACTCCTACAAGTCGGTTGGTGCGCCTGCGCAGTAGAATCAGGAAGTGTCGGGGGGCAGCGTGAGCCTCCCACGCGTTACTCCTCGACACTGAGAGATCGAGCTGCGCAGGTGAAAAGATGCGACTGCTGTTACCTCAAGTACCGCAGGGGACTTGTGCTATGTATGACTTAGTCCACATTGCAGCCGGCTTGTGGGAGGCAAGAAACAGCGTTCGTGACAGGGGAGGGTTGAATTGGATGATACGAAATTGGGATGGAGAAAATATAGAAAAATGGAGAAAAAAGTGGATAAAAAAAAAAAAGAAAGTCCTCGCACAACCTAATGTGCGTGCCTTTTGTCTGTTCCTTTTGATCCGAAGATCTCACGGATGGAAAAATGGACCGAGCATGGATTGCTTAGCTCCGTTGTCCTCTCGCCCTCTGCTGCCCAGTCTGTTTATTCTGATAGCGTCATTATGCTGGACTCCCACCAGAACACACAAACAATATTCGTTTAGATTACGAAGCACTAGAGAGGAGAAGGCTGTGATTCTGAGTCCTTCAACTGATGGATCCAGGAACCAATGGGATCCAGGGAGATGATGTGTGCATGTGTGTTGTGTGTTCATCAAGAACAGTTCTCATCAATAAATCACACACACACACTCACACACACACACACACACACACACACACACACACACACACACACACACATCACACACACACACACACACACAACACACACACACACACACACACACACACACACACACACACACACACAACACACACACACACACACACACTGTTTGCACCATGTAAATGCTCAGTCCCACTTCCCCACGGTCTCTCTTAAAGGATAATACAACTATTAGTGTATTACTATGCACTGGGGCCCATTCCAGAAACAAAATAGTTCCAAGATTTAGCAAACCTCTGAGAGAAGAATCGAGCATTGGAAATACATGAAGACTATTGTATTCTGTAGATTGTTCAAATTTGGCTTAACATATTTTTAACAGTCCCTGCCTGTCTCAAGCTGCCCGGCTAGCTCAGAACACAGCCAGAACTAGAAGGGACCAGAACCACGGGACTTTGTAAGTCAGCTAATGGCTACACATCCTTTACTCTACTGGAAAATAGTCACACCACTTTATGTAAAAAAATAACATCCCTATTACTTCAACTATTTAAATTATCCTAACAGCTTTCATAATTTTGTAGTGTGAGTGTGTGTGTGTGTGTGTGTGTGTGTGTGTGTGTGTGTGTGTGTGTGTGTGTGTTGTGTGTGTGTGTGTGTGTGTGTGTGTGTGTGTGTGTGTGTGTGTGTTGTGTGTGTGTGTTGTGTGTGTGGTGTGGTGATTCCAACATACTAAATTCTCTGTCTAATGGGAAGCATGTTGTACAGCAAATTGACAAATTGACAAACGATCTGGTCTTAATGTTGGTCTGAAACAGATAGAGCATTGAAAGAGAATCCCCACCCAGAAACAGCTGGGCCAGTGGCCGGGAGTCAAAAATCCCTTCTCTTAAGGGACATTTACTGTCAATATTAGCCGTATTTACAGGCAGAGAGATGGGAATGGAGAGAGAGGATACACAGAGGATCACTATAACTCTGCCTATTCATTTAATGGACCATTTTATAGCAGGTCAAGAGATTAGATTGCCTCGTCAGTATCCTGTGTGTGTGTGTGTGTGTGTGTGTGTGTGTGTGTGTGTGTGTGTGTGTGTGTGTGTGTGTGTGTGTGTGTGTGTAGGTGTGTGTGTGTGTTGTGAATGTTTGTGTGTGTGCACAAGTGTCTGTGTGTGTGTGTGTGTGCGTGCTGTGCGTGCATTCACACACACAACATGCACACACACATTTACACACACACACACACACGCACACCACACATACGCACACACACTGCGCACACACAAAAACATATGTGGCTCTGAGTCCATTAAGTGGAAAATGTCATGGCTAGAGCAGGAGGTCAGAGACAGGCTGCCACCCAGCAGCAGTCAGCCAGTCTCTCCCAGCCTACAGGCTACACAGCGTGCCCACAGCTTTATAAAAAACCACTCTCCAATCTGGGAAATAAAAATACAGTACAGCCCCGGGGGTTGCAGCCCATATAAAGGCTCCATCACAGTTTAGAACAGTACAGTATGCAACACTATGCGGATGGAAAGTCCACGCAGTCATTTGCCTTTCATAGTCCAGGCATACCAAGCTCTTTGATCCCTCAATCTCCTTTGATCAGCAGCACACGCAGAGACACACCAGTACAGACCACCTAGGTACAGCAGCCTGTGTGGATCTATGCTGTGGTCCGCTATTGCCATTTTGCCCACGCCCCAAACTGATGATCTCAGTCTATGCTGTTCAATGAAAGTAGTGGATTGGATTGATATATATTGGTGAATGCTGAAAGTTAATACTCAGAATCTGTATTGGCAAAAATTAATTATAAAAAAGAAGTGTCCTGCATCCCTAGTACTGAACTTTAAGTATTGACCATACTGAGTTCTTATCCATTAGTTTAAATACAGTATAGATTTAGACCATTCGTTTAGGTTCATTAGACAAAAGCGATTGAAGATATAAACCATGTTCTCCATTAGAGACGTCTACGGTAACATCTTTCTGTGTGTCCCTAACCCTAACCCTAACCCTAACCCATCTACGGTAACATCTTTCTGTCACAAATGCAGAAGATACGGCAGCTTTGATTTGATTTCTGAGATCTCGCGAATGGTTGTCTTGATATCAGATTTTACTCCTGTGGGAAATTCTTCAGATATCAATCCCCTATTTCAGCCTGGTATCAGGACTGGTTCATCACTGGTGCAACCAAGTTATTTCTGTTAGTAGACATGTTCAGACTACTGAATTCCATTGACATACTGGTGCAAAACGTATTGAACAAAGATAGGAGTGCTTGTGCTCGTTACAGTTGTATGTTTACATTTACATTTACATTTAGTCATTTAGCTGAAACAGCTTTTATCCAAAGCGACTTACAAGTTTTGTACAAAGAGTCAGCTGAGTAACGATGATTCATCAAAGTGTTGAGTGCTACAGTGTAGTGTAGGTTAGTTTATTAGGACAAGTGCAGGACAGTAAGGTTAGTTAGGGTTAGAGTTTTTTTTTATAATTTTTTTTAATTTCATTTCAGATAATGATCGAAGAAGTGCGTCTTTAGTCAACGGCGAAAGATTGGACGTGTTTCGGCTGTCCTAACTGTGGTGGGAAGTTCGTTCCACCATTGTGGGGCAAGGACTGAGAATAGGCAACTTTTTTATGGTATGACTCAACAGGGAAATACCATAGATATACTGAAGCACCTCTGTCTGTTTGGATAAACAAGATTCTAACTGGATAGAGGCTGTAATAAGTATGTGTGTGTGTGTGTGTGAGTTTGTGTGTGTGTGTGTGTGTGTGTGTGTGTGTGTGTGTGTGTGTGTGTGTGTGTGTGTGTGTGTGTGTGTGTGTGTGTGTGTGTGCGTGCGTGCGTGCATGGGGCGCCAATATGCACGCCCATGTGTGTGCTTGTGCATGGTAAATTCATGTTTGACATTGTTATGTGTGTGTGAGAGAGTGAGTGAGCATATGGCTAAGCATGTGAGTGATTGTGCGTGTGTGTGTGTGTGTGTGTGTGTGTGTGTGTGTGTGTGTGTGTGTGTGTGTGTGTGTGTGTGTGTGTGTGTGTGTGTGTGTGTGTGTGTTGCGTGCGTGCGTGTGTGTGTGGTGTGTTTTCCCTTACAGTATGTGTGTGTGTTTATTCATGCTGAGAGCATCTTGGAAAGCAGACAGATGAAACAGTCCAACACTCTGAGTGACCCAGTGCTGGGCTCTTATCGAACGCAAACACAAAAGCCAGCAAAGCCCTGCCGCTCGGTCCGGAATCGAGGTAGATGTTTTGACTCTGTAAATGTCAATGGGACGGACGCGCGGCTATACAGCGTTCCCATGGCAACCGGCCGTGCGCCCGCCGAGTGGGGGTGGAGGAGTGACAGTGAGAATCTGGAGCTGTCAGCCAGGAGAACAGCTGGACAGGCCAGTGGAGAGATAGACCAAACGGACAAGATAAAGAGAGAGAGAGAGAGAGAGAGAGAGAGAGAGAGAGAGAGAGAGAGAGGAGAGAGAGAGAGAGAGAGAGAGAGAGAGAGAGAGAGAGATAGAGGAGAGAGAGAGAGAGAGATATGATATGAGTGTGGGGAAAAAAGGGAGACAGACAAATAGGAGGATACAGTATATGAAAATAAATCAGACATCTTTTCAAAAGAAAAGAGCTGAAGAGTGGCAAATAATAACAGGATAACAAGAGAGAGAAGAGGGCAGAGGAGCAGCGCATAATATAAGCAATCAAAGAGCGAATGAATGGCAGACAAA
>NC_140177.1:71542423-71562423 GCF_963971535.1 Notolepis coatsorum | reverse complement strand
TGATCTAAGCGATGACTTGATAAGGACTATCCGCTTCATCTTGCTGAAACAGCACTTCAAACAGGCCCCTATAAAAATTCTCAAATCTACCTCTCTTCCTCTCTCTCTCTCTCTCTCTCTCTCTCTCTCTCTCTCTCTCTCTCTCTCTCTATCTCCACTTCTCCTCCTCTATTGATACCTTCACCCCTCTACCCCTCTCTACTCTAACCCTCTCTACTCTCTCCCTCTAACCCTCTACCCTCTCTACTCTCTCTCGCTAACACTCTCTACTCTAACCCTCTCTACTCTCTCTACTCTAACCCTCTCTACTTTCTCCCTCTAACCCTCTCTACTCTCTCCCTCTAACCCTCTCTACTCTAATAATAATAACTTTATTTGTATAGCACTTTTCATACAGAGGTTGCAGTTCAAAGTGCTTCACAACAGTAAAAAATACAGGCATAAGCGAGCATAAAAAAGATAGACAGGTAGCAAGGTATGGTAAATCACAGTGTTTCACATTAGGATCTAGCATCCCAATAGGCTATCTGTTTACAGTTTCATTCAGTAATACAAATAATAAAAATAGTTTTAAATTATTCAGTTTAAAAATAGTCTAAAAATTATAAAATAGAACGGACATACAACAGGGTATTTAACATACAACAGAGCAGTGCATCAGTAAGAAGTAAAAAGTGTGATAAGATAGTTCTCTTAAAGGGGAACTATCTTATAAATGGCCTTTTTGAGTGTTTAGCATTGTTTCCTAGCTATGTGAACTTATATTAATATGATCTATGTCTCAAAATTCTCATATTGGCGCTTTCTTCCAATTCTCCTCTCACAATATTCACCCTCACTGAACTGAGTCGTTTGAAAATGTGCCTATATGTGATGTCATATAGTCACTGCTGCATGTTAATGTTCAAGAGGCGGCGCAGGCCACACAGTGGTTTAGGAGCCCAGCCTCAAAACAGCTTGAGATCTTGAGGTAGAAAAATGCTGTTTTTGAGGACTTGATTAGAAATACAAAACAATGAATAAAAAAAATATATATATTACAGAGGTGTTCCATAGACTCACAGGAATTGTGTAAAAGTGCCCAAATAGTGAAAGAAATAGTAAAATAGTTCCCCTTTAAAATTACAGTGCATATAAAATTAGCATAGAACCGACACATGAATTTGATAAGCAGTGTATAAAAGTAAGCAGGGTAAGAATAGTGCAGGTAAGTACAATTTGTGTCAGGATATCCCTGATGTTTAATTGAAATGCCTGAGCAAAGAGAGGTTTTAAGCTGTCTTTTGAAGATGTCTAGTGAGTTGGCTTCCCTGATGTTTTGGGGTAGTTTGTTCCACAGTTTTGGGGCATAGTTGATAAAGGCTGCATTACCGATCCTCTTTTGACTGTTTCTGGGAGCCTCTAGTAGTCCAGCAGCTGATGATCGCAGTGTTCTTGCTGGCATGTAATTTATTAGAGTGTTGGCGATGTAGCTAGGTCCCTGTCCATTTAGAGCTTTGTATGTAAGGAGAAGGACCTTAAAGTCAATTCTAAATGTTACAGGAAGCCAGTGTAAAGCAGCTAAGACTGGACTAATGTGCTCTCTCCTTTTGGTTCTAGTTAGCAGTCGGGCTGCAGAGTTTTGGATTAGCTGAAGCCTCTCTGTGGTTTTCTTAGGGAGACCTGTGAAAAGTGCATTACAGTAGTCTAACCGGCTAGATATGAATGCATGAATTAGCTTCTCAGCATCGTTCTGATTAATAAATGGTCGTACTTTTGCTATATTTCTGAGATGGAAGAACGATGTTTTCGTCACTTTGCTAATATGAGAATTGAAGTTCAGTTCTGAATCTATGATAACCCCGAGACTAGTGACCTCAGATTTTATCCAAGGGGTTAGTCCTCCCAGGTTCTTTATTAACGTTTCTTTATTCGTTTTGGGGCCGATAATTAGAATTTCAGTTTTGTTCTCCCCCTCACTCTCAAGCCCACTTTGTGCATTTTTTTTTATTTGATTGTGTAGTTGCTGTAGACAGGATGAAATGATGTGTTTCTTTAATTGAAAAGTACAACATATCCCTAAGCTCTGGTTGAAAGTCGGAAGTGTGTATCAGTATCTGTGTGCGTTTATATCAGTATATCAGTGTGTGTGTGTGTGCGTGTGCGTGTGTGTGTGTGTGTGTGTGTGTGTGGGTGTGTGTGTGTGTGTGTGTATGTGTGTGTGCGCGTGTGTAAGTGAATCTGTCTCCAGGCTTGGCTATGGATGACAGTATTGGCGCGGTGCTGGGCTCATCAGATAGGAAGCTAATGAAAGGGAAACATCAGGGTACATTTGGCAATGTGTAGCCAGAGACTGAGATCATTACATTACAAGGTGCATTTGATATTGGCGAGGGGATGCGCCAGCTGTGAACACCGAGAGCACAGAGGCAGATTACCTGATAGCCACGTAATTGATGTCTGTGTTGTAAATTACTGAGTAGATTACGTGTAGATATGGGATGTTGTCAAGTCAAGTCAAGTCAAGAGTTTTAATTGTCACGGCATACAAGTATACAATGAAATGCGGGTGGTCTTGCCCGCAACGATGTGCAATACAGTGGTACAACATATAATAGAATCCAATAAAAAAAAAAAAAAAAACATTGTGCAATAAACAGGTAACAGGTAACATGGTGTGACATCTCGGTATCTGTACATAGTTATTTACAGAGCATATAGGACATGCTAGGTAGCTTTGGTAGTGCAATACACTGTTCCTGTTATACTAATTTAAAGTGGCCTTTCCTTTTGGCCATACGTGTGCGTGTGTGCGGCATGAGTGTGTGCCCGCTCATGTTAAAGTGTTAAAGTGGCTGCTAGTGTGTGAGTGTGCACAGCGTGCGTGTCGTGTGTGTGCTCATGTGTGCTTATGTGTGGATAGTTCAGTGTTCTGTGGTACTCAATGTTCATTGTTCAGGACTCTGATGGCCTGGGGGAACAAGCTAAGCCTAAGCCTCTCTGTCCTAGTAGCTGGGGTTCGCAGGCGTCTGCCTGACCTCAGCAGCTGAAACAGGCTGTTATTGGGGTGGTGGGGGTCTTTCATTATTCTACAGGCTCTGGATTTGCACCTCTTGTTGTATAGAACCTGCAGGGGAGGTAGTGCAATACCCGTGGTACGCTCGGCTGAGCGCACCACTCTCTGTAGGGCCTTCTTGTCCTGTGCCGTGCTGTTTCCATACCAGGCAGTGATGTTTCCGGTCAAGATGCTCTCTACAGCTCCTGAGTAGAAGGACTGGAGTATCTTCCCCGATACTCTGAACTTCCTTAACTGTCTCAGGTGATACAGTGATACCACTGATAAGACAATAATGTACTGAATCAACACATCGACCTCAACTTCCATTTTAATACATTCAACACACATGTACACACACACACATACACTCTCTCTCTCTCTACTGGTATGACTCTTACTCACCCAAAGATGTGAAACTGATTCAAAGACAATTAATTGGCTTTTAACCCTTTCTCTCAGTATCTCTCTCTCTCAGACACACATTATACATGCATGCTCTTTCTCTCACTCATCAGAAGTGAAATGTGAAAGTGACTCAAAGGCAATTAATTGGCTTGAGTCTCTCTCTCTCTCTCTCACACACACACACACACACACTCACACACACACACACACACACGCACACACACACACACACACACACACACACACACACACACACACACACACACACACACACACACACACACACACACACACACTTACTCTCTGTCTCTCACTCATCCAAAGTGAAACGAGAAAGTAATTTGAAGGTAATTCATTGGCTTTATCTCTCTCTCTCTCTCTCTCTCTCTCTCTCTCTCTGTCTCTCTCTCTCTCTCTCCCTCTCCCAAACACACACTATCTCTGTCTCTTTCTCTCCCTGAAGTGAAATGTGATGGTGTCTATAGCACACACATATGGTGAGAGAGATTAAAGTGGAGCAGAGGAATGGCTGTGTGGGCGTGTGTCTTGTGATTAACAGCTCTTTCCTCTCCTCGATCAATAAGGCCCTGCTCTTCCCTGGTGGTTGGAAAGCCTCGCCCTCAATAATACACACTAAAAATTAGTACCTACACACACACAGACACACACAGACACACACACACACACGCAGACACACACACAAGCAATCTCTGAATCATAGCATTTCCAGGTCCTTTCTAAAGAACTGACTCAGTCCAATGTGATTATCCCCATCTGAGCAGCGTTCGCTCCTCTCTGTTGAGACTGACCCTGGACCAGCAGTTATAGGCATCTCAACTCGCCCACACTGACCCAACCTAAACTGAGCTGGCCCTGGACCAGCGTTATAGCAGTCACCACCACTCCCCTACACTGACCCAACCTAAACTGAGCTGGCCCTGGACCAGCGTTATATCAGTCGCATCCACTCCCCCACACTGACCCAACTTAAAATAAGACTGACCCTGGACCAGCATTATATCAGTCACCTCCACTCCCCCACACTGACCCTACACTGACCCAACCTAAACTGAGCTGGCTCTGGACCAGCAATATAGCAGTCACCTTCACTCCCCCACACTGACCCAACACGCCGACTTTTTGGGAAATTAGCTTATTTGCCATCTACCCTGGAGTTAGACAAGCAGATACATACCCGTTTCTTCTCTGTGCATGCATTAGGCTTAGGGAACAGCCGCACCGTTTTTTGAAAACGGGGCTTTTGAGGTGATGAAATCACTGTGCCCAGGCAGCAGTGGTTCGGCAAAAAAATATTCAGAGTATAAATCTGCTTAGAAAATGAAAATGTAAATTTCTTTCCCCACGTGGTAAATACACAGGTCACAACATGTTTACAGGAAAGTTTTGGAGTTGTATTTGGAGTGTATTTCGTGACTGTTGGGAACTAGGCTACACTGGCACACCTACTTCCAGTGAATGACGCTAAGCTAGGCTAACAGTGCGGCTGTTGAGAAGAAAAGCGTATGTATCTGCTTGTCTAACTCCAGGTTAGATGGCAAATAAGCTAATTTCCCAAAAAGTTTCAGTTTAAGTTTGTTTATTTATTTTTTACCCAGGGACAGTGCACATTAAATTGGGCGCCAAAGACGAGTTAGTAACTCGTTTTTGGCCGCCATGCACTGAGCGCCAAGATCAGACTGACCCTGGACCAGCGTTATAACAGGCACTTCCACTTCCCCACACTGACCCAACCTAAACTCAGACTGACCCTGGACCAGCATTATAGTAGTCACCTCCACTCCCCTCACGTCCACTCCCCCACGCTGACCTAACCTAAACTGAGGCTGACCCTGGACCAGCGTTGTAGTAGTCACCTCCACTCCCCTCACCTCCACTCCCCCACGCTGACCTAACCTAAACTGAGGCTGACCCTGGACCAGCGTTATAACAGTCACTTCCACTTCCCCACACTGACCCAACCTAAACTCAGACTGACCCTGGACCAGCATTATAGTAGTCACCTCCACTCCCCTCACCTCCACTACCCCACGCTGACCTAACCTAAACTGAGCTGGAGAGAGAGAGAGAGAGAGAGAGAGAGAGAGAGAGAGAGAGAGAGAGAGAGAGAGAGAGAGAGAGAGAGAGAGAGAGAGAGAGCATGTGTATATTTGTTTTTACTAAAGATAATTATGCAGTGTCACTGCTGTGTGAACCTACAGTAGCAGTAGTTGAGGGGTATGGAGAGAGGCCTGGTAGGGTGATGGGGGATGTTGTGGAATAATATAATGCCCTCATGTAAAGACATTCCCCTCCCCTGTGTCCCCTTACCTGTGTGCCCCTCCCCCACCCAATTGACCTATCAAATGGGACCACATCCCAACTATATAGGGCTCCTCCCGACCACAATCGGGGGCTCTTTACCTGGGTCATTTCAGCTGATCACCTGGGGCGAGAGCGTCAGCCATTCTCTCTATGTACTATGTATATTTCTATCTGTTTGGTTAATAAACCTTTGTTATTATCCAAACCTCGGTTGACTGAGAACATTCTTCTTCAGGATATCCACAAATATCCCACAACAGGTGGATCTGCCCCAGTTAAAGGAGACGTGGGTTTGTCCCAGCTCAGTGCTGCCCTGATCCTGAAGCTCAAGCTGCAGGGCTAACGAGACCACAATTCTCACCAGGGACTCAATTACTAGGAATGTGTGTGTGTGTGTGTGTGTGTGTGTGTGCGTGTGTGTGTGTGTGTGTGTGTGTGTGTGTGTGTGTGTGCGTGTGTGTGTGTGTGTGTGTGTGTGTGTGTGTGTGTGTGTGTGTGTGTGTGTGTGTGTGTGTTTGTATAAACAGGAATAAGGGTCAGCTAAGGTCAGCTCCATCCTGTCCCGTGATGCTCTTCATCAGAACACTGTGCTACACCTCATCCCAGTTCCCACAAACACACCGTCTACTGTATGTCCAAGCTTTTTCAACAACGCTGGTAGAGCAGTGTTTTTGACATAACAGTTTAGAACGATTATCTAGCTAGCACCTCTGATAGATATGAGGCAAGAAGGCTGAAGTAAACATAAATAATGAGCTCTATTCTGGGCTCAGCAAATTACAGAATTATATCATTTGATCCAGAGGCAATTATTAAGAAGAACTGTTTGGTTCCAATGTGTCAACCTTTAATGTAAGAAATGAAGGGGGAAAATATGAGGAGGTATGGGCTTCAAGGATCATTAAAATAGTTTGTTTTGTTGGTGTTAGATTTCATTTAGATGCGCATAACCCATCTATATTATGAGTTTCCTGGCCTAATTCTGTGAGGGGCTCCTCTATGTATTTTTCTGGTATGGATAATCGTTGGCTGATGTACTATGGTTTCTTGCACCGATATTGTCAGCTTTAGAAGGCAACATTGTATCAGCATTTTTACAGACGATATATTTGGGCGATATTAGATGTTGGGAAAGCTCGAAATGGTTTTCCTGGAGAAGGAGAAACAACCTCACTTCACGTGGCTCCGTCCACTCATTAGCAGTGAGGCTGTCACCGATTCACTCACACATTCACTCACACATTCACTCACACATTCACACACAGACGGTGGAGGAAACCATGCAAGTTGCCAACCTACTCATCGGGAGCAGTTAGGGGTTCTGTATCATTAAGGGGTTCCGCTTGGCATCACTCATGCACTCCCTCGCGTACGTGCACGCACACTGAATAAATTCCACAAATGTACCTTTAATACCAGTATTAGTCTGACCACACCCCTCATCAGCTTACCTTCATAAGCAGGTGTGTGGTCACCTGCTCTCCTCCTTCTCGCTTTCACCACAAGGAAGTGCCTCGGTAGTACCCCACTTGACGTGTTGATTAGTTGAAAAGAGTTGTGACAAGTCTACATTGTGCTTAATTTTTTCTTCTCTCATATCTGTTGTAAAGAAAAAGTTTGGGTCATAATGTATTCTGCGGAGAGTAGACCCGCTAGACCTACTCTTCACCAGCGGTTCTCCATTCCCGCCTCCGTCGTGCGTTCTGGTGCTGGGCTGTTGCCACTTTCGTGATTGCCGACCCAGCCCAGGAGACAGCCGATGGATAGTTTGCCTCTCCGAAGAGCCGAGGAGTCGGTGCCGTCGCTCCGGCGATGGCCTGATCTCGACTCTGGTTCCTCTGGTTCCAGGGAATCGTCCGTTGGTGAACGGTCGGTTGTTTTGGAGCCGGAGGATTTGCGACGCAAACTTTTCGCATCTGCCCGTTCACGTCGCAAGATGGTAGCATGCAGGCGCGAACGGCCTGGGTTTGGGGAACTGCTGGAGACCAGCGAGGATGCGTCCGGCTCTGGATTTCCGATGGAAACTGAGGACTTCATGGAAGAGGCGGACGGATTCTTGTATGATGGTCCCGTGGAGGAGAGTATCCCTCCTCAGGAAACACCGGAGGGGGGAGAAATGGCTCCATGGGGCTCCCTGTTCGAGGATGTCGAGGAACCACCTTGGCCTCATCAGCAGGATGCCCTACTGTCGGCCACATCAGACTGTGGCTCCTTGACCAGTTGCAGCCTGCTGCATGTGAGGGATGCGGGTTCGGTGGAGGAAGGTCCGCAGGGGGAACTGCGGGCTTTGTTTCCCGAGCTCATGGCGGTAGCCGCCGCCGCAAACGGCGTGCCGCTGCCGCTGCCATTGCCTGCACCTGTCCCTGATGATCTCATAGGTCATCGCTGGCAGCGTCGCCCAGTGAGAGGGGTGGATGTTGTCTACCCATTTTTCCCATCAATGGGGGCCTATGTTCGTCAGGGTCAGGCGGTTGCCAACATCATGGGACTAACCCCCTCCTACGTACCAGTTACGCGGGTGTCGGGGTTAGTCAAAGGTATGGGGGAGGGCGTGCCTCGGCTTGACAGTCCGATGGCCGCTCTCCTCTGTCCGGATATGGTGTGGGAACCCTTATGCAAGCCGGTCCTCCAGGGGAAATCGGCTAGGCGATTGGCTTATTGGGGTGACCAGTCATTCATCGCTGGTACACAATCGCTGGCTGCGGCGTCTAACATCGCCCACCTGGCTAGATTTGTATCGGGGATTATGACGGGCGGCACGGATCTGAACGAGGTGAAATGCGATCAGATCACCCAGGCTGCGGGAGCTGTCCTGCACCTTTCCCAGGTGCTGGCCATAGCCATGGGGAAAGTGCGCGCCCTGGCTACCCTGGGCCAGCGTCATCTTTGGCTGGAGCAGGCCCGTGTGCCGGAACGGAAGAGAGCCCCTCTTCTGACGGCCGCCCTCTCCGACGCTGGTCTGTTCGCGAAGGCCCTGCGGTTGATGACCTCAACATGCAGAGAGATGGCAGAGGAGAGATCCATCCTCCAACCCCATTTTCCGCCTCCCGTCCTTGCCGGTGGAGTCAGAAGGCTTCCGCGACGTCGAGCTGTCTCCGTCGCCCCTACCACTGCCTCCGCCGCCGCTGCTGGCCCCTCCAAGAAGGCCAGGAGAAGAGACGGCGCTTCTGCTACCGCCGGCCCATCCACGACCGGAGGAGACGGTAGGGAACGTCGTGACCAGCAGACAGTAACCTACCGTCCCTCCGGGGCTCCTCGGGGTGGCAAGACTTGAGCGGCGCGAGGTGGCAGACGCCGCTGAGAGTGACTTTTCCCCTCTGTGTCCCCTCTCCTTTACAACCTCCCCGGCCCCTCTATGATTTTGTGCCTTAAAACATTATGATAAATAAAGAAGTTCCCCGACATAAGGGGGACTATGTTTTGGCCGAACAAACTGTGTGTTTCTTCAACAATTCATATGGTGGGGTTGTGTAAATATGAATCTGCACTTTTACGTTGTGAGATGAGTCGTGTTGTGTTACGAGATTAAGCAAGGTCTGCAACATACACTCAGTAATAGGTTCTATTAGCTTGATGCTCCACATGCAGGTAGAAACTGGTGTTATTCCATTGCTTGAACTAAGTATATGTGTCTCACAATGCTGTGTTGTTAAGTTGCAGTAATACTCGTACACACACGTTCCACGGCATAGCCGTTAATCTCGGTCAGCGTTTTTTTGCTATGTACGACATAGTCAACGGGTGTAGGATTCACACACATGCGACTTGTTTTTGTTGTAAATCCTGTTCACATTTTGTGGGTAGCGGGCATTGTATTAGCTTACGCTATACATTAGCATTCTACCGGAGGTTTTCAAAATGGCTACGGTTGTTTTCTGTGTGTAGGGAACAAAGGTTTTTTTGTGAGGGGGTGTCGAATAAACCCCTCCTTCCCAATTGATTGGTTTAGGGGATTTTTATCTCTTCTGCTGAGCCAGTCAGGGCAGAGCCGGTGAGACGTCTTGGCAGGGGGGGGAGGGTTATCCTGCCAACTCCTATTACAGAGAGGAGTCAAAAAGGCAGAATTTCCCCCGTCATAGCGGTGTTGCTATGGCGACGCCTTCCATGAGTTGCAGTGTCTTAAGGTGTCGAGTTAGAGCGTAGGGCTCACGGGTCTGCTGCGCTCGATTTATGTAAACCTGAGTCAGTTGGTCACGTGACTCACAGTTTGCATGTCTTTCTCATGACTACCACTCGTGTGGGAAGGTTTTCTGGGAGGGTCTAGTCTTTACTCTCTGATTAAAGAAGAGTGACTGGATGTAAAATCATGTGAAAACGGGTTTTTTACTCCCAGTTGTGCAGTTGGGTTCATACGGGTGATGCTTCTTCTTTATTATTATAAAGAGTTGGATGTGCCTAGATGAATTGGAAATGGGGGCCCCTGATGGAAACAAGACTAACGTCTTTCTCAGGTCTGCCTCCCCTTACCGATTGTGTGTTTTGAGCCGTACTATGTTGTACCCTTTCTGCAATCTGTTGGTTAAAGTTTTCATTCATTCATTCATGGAGTTGGTTGCATCCCTCCCTCTTGTCGTTCCCCTGGGCGTCTTGGGGATTCAATAAGATGGTCTAAATAGCCTATTATTGATGTGGATATACCCAAGGCACACATAGTGCTAACTCAGGATGTTCTGTTGGACATTAGGTAACTGACTGGCGCGCCTTGATTGCTTGGGGTTAAAACAGCGTTTTTATAAAGCAATCGGGATGGGGGTTTTTCCTCTTCCGACGCCCTGTGTGTTTGTCGACGGGTTCTCGTTCATATCAGGGGATGATAACGGAATGGATCTGAACATATGTGGAAGGGTCTCACTCCCTGGGGGTGGGCTGCCGGGCGCGGTTCGCACCGGAACGTCTGAGTGGCGCCTTCTTTTTATGTTTAAGATCAACACGCATATCTGCCCCTTCTCCTGGAGTTGGCATGTCGGCGTGGTTAGGGCACGGGACTGGTTCTGGTCGCGCTGGTCCGGATCAGTTGAACCCGTTGTCCGCCGGGGATGCAGATCTGCTGTTCTGGTACCCTGAGGGACTTGGGCTTTTTTCAGGGGGAAAAATGCTAGGTCGGTCCAGGTGTCACAGGGTTGGGCGCTATGGAACCCTTGTTGGGTACATTGTATTCTACTCTGTCGTAATGGCTTACGGCTGTGCCAGCCTGTACGCGTCCGATCTCGTCGGATCTCGGCCGCCATACAGGTTGGTCTTGGTTAGTACTTGGTTGGGTGACCTCCTGGGAATACCAAGTACGGTGCTGGGGCTGGTTTTCCATTCTTACGCTCTTCTCTTATGCATGGCGAAGAGGGGCCTGTTGGGGTGGTCTTGACCTCCTCTGGGGACCCTGTGCTCCCCGTATCACCGGGCCCGGTCCGAAGTAATGTTTTGTTGACCTGTAGGCCCGGGATAACCCTGCTGGAACACGGGCTGCGACAGCGCAGGTGTGTTTTGGTTTTTTTTCCTGAGGGGTTATGGGACCAACCACCGCATGGGGTAACACCTGGGTGGTTGGTTCTCTGGTGTATTGCTGCGGTGTCAACTCCCGGGTTAACCGGTTTGAGGGTGCCCCTGCACGTTCATGACGTCTGCCAATCGTGTCAGCCTTCTCTGCCTCGACCCCTCTGGGTGGGTTTTTTTTAGATGGAGCCTTGGTCATGCAACTACGCCAGCATACGCCCCTTCCGCCGGGGCGGCTGTGTTCAGCTGTCCTTTCTGGCGCCTGTCTCGTCCGCAGTCTCCAGGCTAGGGTTCACAGTCTGTTGCCCGGTTTTCCTCGGTGCGCTGCCTGCTTCCGTTGGTTAACCTTTTTGTGTGCTTACGGCCATGCTGACTGCCTGTTGCAGGGTCAGTGTGCCAGGCAGTGTACTATCGGGGAGGACGGGGCCCGCTCGGCTGAGGGGCCTTTGTCCGAATACGCTGGCGATGTGGGGGGCGCGGCACTACGTGCCCACCTGGTGGGGTCTTGATGCTGGCATCATGGACTTCTCCGGGCCCCCGTTCCAGGGGGTCCAGTCCCTTTGGTGGGTCTGGGTCTTCCTTCGCGCTCCGCTGCTACGGCCTTGCCACGGGGTTGGGTTTGCCCTTGACCCCGTGATTCTGGGGGCAGTAACGAGGTTGTTTCCCTCCGTTCGTTCCCGGGTGGCATGCGGGTTGTGCGTGTGTGTAGTCGTGGGGTCAAGCCACGGTCTGCTCACCCTGTGCGTTGAGTTGCTTGAGTGCCTCTTCGCACGGTCGGGTCCGTCGCCCTCCCGGTAAACCTCTAATAGGGGGGGTGCCCTCCATTAGGGGGGGTCGGGGGGGCTCGGCCCTCCCTGTTCTGTTGGTTGTGGGGGGCCTTCAGCGGGGTGTATTTGTCGGCCAGTGGCTCCGCTTGGCCTCCCTTTGTGCATGAGTGATGCCAAGCGGAACCCCTTAATGATACAGAACGATAGGTTATGACTATAACCAAGTTCTGTTAATTAGGGGTGACGCTTGGCATCCGACGCCGCTGCAGCCCTTGACCTCACCTTGTGGTGAAAGCTTGGGTAGGAGGAGAGCAGGTGACCACACACCTGCTGATGAGGGGTGTGGTCAGACTAATACTGGTATTAAAGGTACATTTGTGGAATTTATTCAGTGCGCGTGCACGTACGCGAGGGAGTGCATGAGTGATGCCAAGCGTCACCCCTAATTAACAGAACTTGGTTATAGTCATAACCTATCGTTAAGTGTCAAGGACACCTAGACACGCTCCCGGGAGGAGCCAGAATCGAACTGGCAGCTTTCAGATTACCAGATGACTGCTCTACCTCCTGATCCACTGTCAACCCCCCACTATCAAATGGATTAGCATAACTCCTAGCAAAAGAAGCCCCCAGCATATTGGCATTTGTGTGACCTTTTTACTGGGAGTGTATTGCAAGTGAAACAACAGAATAATACTAACAAGGAGACATTTAAATCTTTGCATTTGTTTGCATTTTGTACTTTCGTTTTGTACATTGTATAGTTTGTATAGTGTTTGGTCTTTATTATTTTTACTGTATGAAGCACACTTTCTGGAGGCTCATACAGAACCAAGCATTTCACTGTAATGTAGGCTACATGTATCTTATATGTGACAAATAAAACAAAACTTTAAACTTTTATATTGTGAACAATTTGCTGTTTTGCATTGTTTTTACAGAATGAAGGGTACTGATAAAATGTTAAATATGTGCATTGTGCCTTTTCTGCAGTTCAGCTGTGACAAGAACCCTCCCTCTTGAAATGAGCCATTCAGAATTGCAGCCACAATCGCTGTAGTTAGTAAGACCTATTATGCAGATGTGTGTGTGTGTGAAAAGATCTTAAAATGTGCATGTATAGGGCGGCTACGTGGCGTAGTGGGCAAGGCGCTCGCCACGAATGACGGAGACGCTGGGCTTGCCTGTTCGAGCCCAGCGCTCCACATTGCTTTCAGTTTAGCTGGTCGTTCATACTAATACACATTGGCCGTATTAGGGGGTGGGAAACTGATGGGTGGGGATCGGGCATTGTGGACAGCGACTCCTACAGGTCGGTTGGTGCGCCTGCGCAGTAGAATCAGGAAGTGTCAGGGGCAGCGTGAGCCTCCCACGCGTTACTCCTCGCCACTGAGAGATCGAGCTGCGCAGGTGAAAAGATGCGACTGCTGTTACCTCAAGTACCGGAGGGGACTTGTGCTATGTATGACTTAGTCCACATTGCAGCCGGCTTGTGGGAGGCAAGAAACAGCGTTCGTGACAGGGGAGGGTTGAATTGGATGATACGAAATTGGGATGGGAGAAAATATAGAAAAATGGGAGAAAAAGTGGATAAAATTTTTTTTTGCATGTACAAGATGGCGTCTCAATTGTAAATCTTCTCTTTTCTAACTTATATTGAATATGTTTCTGACAACATTTTTAAAGCTAGGATTGCTATGATGCTGCTCTCAAAGAGCACCTACGGGTGTGTGAGATCCGACTTGTTTTTCATATGTGTATATAATGTAAATATCTGTGGATGACAGCAGACATCTACTCTGACACTCAGGCTTTATAATTAACACCGAGAGGGCCTTTGAAGCTGAGAGAATTGAAGGAAAATCATGGTGTATAACCTAGATCTATAGATCTTAAATAAGGAGGACAGCTTCCATGTAGTGTGTGTTAGACTCTCCAGAACAGACCAGAGACAGGGTGCAGGGTGTGTGAGTGATAGCAGTCAGCAGCATGAGGTAATCGGCCGCATCAACAAAGATAGCTGGTCAGCTAGGGAGGGGAGAAGCCGTTGCTATGGGGATGAGATAGGGTGGGTTGCTATGGGCTAGCAGCTGGCGTTGTGTCACTTAGTAACAAGAGAAAGGGCGTGGCTACGGTGATGGCCGACGTTGCTAGGGGAAAGACGTTATAGCTGTGAGTTTCTTCCGGTTTAAGGTAGACTAACCAGACACGCAGTCACGTTAACAGAAAGTCAGGAGCTGAGCTCCCAACCCTCAAAGCCAGAGGGTTGGGAGGGGGAGGGGAGGCCACGAGACTAGGCCGCAACCATCACCAGGCTGATATGAGGAAAGACTTTCAAAGACAATTCAAACCGTTTCCATCTTGTTATGAGTCTATGTTTATGGAATAAACATCACAATCTAAGGAAAGAGATCACGTTTCCAGTGTCGATTCTTCTGATTATGGATGCATTAACGGAACAGAGTGTATCAGCCAGTACAATGAGTAAAAGATAACAAACACAACGCAGAAACTTCACGGAACCACAGGTGACGAGTTGATTACTGGCTGATAACCCTGATATCTAACAATGCTGCAATAAGAAACTGGCCCCGGTAAATGTAAAAAATACCCCCCACCCCCACCACCCACCCAACCCCCTCCAATGTCCAGTTTCTTCCCCTTCGGATGTATATATTTTTTTATGATCTCTTTTTATTACACATTTGTATGTATTTGTATGTCTTGTATGTCATAAATGTCTTGATGAATTGCAAATGCAGGACCCTTATGTAAACAAGAAAGCATTTTTCTGGTCTTCATCCTCTTAGCGCAGTTGTTTGTATTGAGCTGTACTGTATTGTACCCATTCTGCAATATGTTAATACAGTTTTCAATCAATCAATCAATCAATGCTATTGCTGGATCCTGAATGATATTATGATCTGCAACCTCTAGTCTGAAGGTTTGATCTGGATTTCGTTCAACGGTACAGGCTTGTGCACCACTGCTAGTGCATGAGGGGCAGAGGGGTATAGAGGCTGCTAGAATGCGATATGGGTTGACAGTGTCCCAGGAGATGGAGCGGTTGTCTGGTAATCAGAAGGTTCCCGGTTTGATTCCGCTCCTCCGGGCAGCGTGTCAAAGTGTTCTTGAGTTCAAGGCACTTCACCCCTAACGCACCTTGCATGGTTGCCTCCACCGTCGCTGTGTGAACGTGTGAGTGATTCCGTGAATGTGAGGCATAAGTTGTAAAGTGCTTTGGATAAAAGCTCTATATAAATGCAGTCCAGTTCAAATGCATATTCTGGTTTTTCCCAGCAAAAAAATTAAAAGACATGTTTAGGGTACCTCAAATACCTATTTAACTTGTTGAAAAAGACAAAAATGTGAGAATATTTTTATTGCAGGTTATTGGTGGATACAGTCCACATTGGTACATAAAACCAATCTTATTTATCCAGTTTTCTTTCAATTTCAACATTATAGTGGCGTAAAATAATATACAATTGTAATTATTGGGTGGATTTTATACACGTCAATGGGCGAGGTAAATAAAAAGCAAGACTCAAGACTCAGATAAAACAAACCAAGCGGGCAAAACAAGAGAAAGAAAAAAGAAAGAGTGCAAGTAACAAGTAGACAAACATATATACAGCTACCACTGTCACATGATTAATATTGTCCATCATTCATCCCACGACTTCTCCCTCCCTCAGATCCCAACACTTCATCAAACATTCTCCAGCTCTCTCAGACACATCTCAAATGAAGGCACAGCATCAGACTTCCATAATCGCAAAATATATATTTTTCTTTGCCAATACAGTACCCAGATACATCGGCCATTTGTCACTGCCAGAGTTCTAGAGATCTATTTGAATACTAAAGGCTGCTGGAGAGCCTTGCCAGAGCTGCATACATGCATTATACATACATACATACAATATATATATTAGTGCTGTCAATCGATATATATATATATATATATGCTAGGGCTGAGCCCAAACGTTTGAACGTTCGAACCTTCGTTCGTTACGTTGGCATTCAAATTCTAAATTTAATTTTTTTAAACATTTTCTATTCATTCTGTTTAAACCAATGGGGGTTTTCTTCACAGTTGCAGATAAACTAGATTAGGCTACACTAATATTATTATTATTATTATTTATTATAAAAAAAACTGATGAGTTATTCATTAAAGAAAATTGATTTAATTGATTTAGTTGGGCTGGGGCTTCTCCATGGGCTGGGTCTGGGGCTGGAAAGTTGATTTAATAAAAAAAAAAGTGTAAGACTAATTTAATCAGATGAATCACTTTATTCAAATTGAGGATTTAGTTTGAGGATATTTAAAAAAAATAATAATAATAATAATAATAATAATAAAAGAAAACACGACCGTCGGTTGTGTGATAGTAAAGGGTTAACCTTCTGGCAGTGAAAGGGTTAAAAAAAATATAATTTTTTTTATATAAAAAATAACGAAGGTTCGAACGTCCGTTCGAAAAACACTTACGAAGTTCGAATCCCAAAAACAGGCTTCAGGGACAGCCTTAATATATGCATACATACATACACCACACAACTCCTGGGCCAGATGAGTCATATTTGAAACAGAACTTCAGTGGAAAAACCTGGAGGATTTCCGGTCAGAATTGACCAGAATTAACCTTTTTCCGATGAATTGCCTTTGATGAAAATAATAGATTTTCTGATCTAATCTCTTCCTAGCTCATTATTGGTGTGGTTATGTTTTACAGACGTTCTTAGTTTACACTACAGCAGTGGTTCCCAAACTGTGGTGCGCGCACCCCTTGTGGTTCGCGAGCGCCCTCTAGGTGGTGCGTGACATGAAAAGGCTAATGGTGGGGGGGGGGGGGGGGGGGGGGGGGGAATAAAAAAAAATATTTTTAATTTTTTTACAATACAATTTCATACAAATCTTAGTCAAACCTTTAGTATTATGGATATTAAACATGCTGGCAGAGTACATGCATCCATGTTGTCATGAACATTTGAATTAAATAAGGAAATGCCCTATCCATAGTCGCCGTGGGAAGAGATAAAATAAAAAATAAAATCTGTGCACGGAGACCAGCAACAATTTTTTCTAACAGAAACCCATTGGGGGCTGCGTCAGCTAGGTCGGGAGGTGACAGGGGGTGCACGGCCAAAAAAGTTTGGGAACCGCTGCACTACAGTATCTTAATCGAGGATGCCTCTAATGGAGAGCACTAACAAGATAAGATAAGTTATTCCTTTATTGATCCCCATAGCGTTCCTTTATTGATCCCCATTGGGCGTCATAGCAGCATGGGGGAGGGGGAGGGGAGGTACAAGTATGGGCAGGGTAATAGTAGAAAGACAGAAATATAGGCAATACAATTGTATCTGAATATGAAAATATAAGAAAAATAAACAGTGTAAACAATATAATTAACTCTGAATATAAGGATATGATAAAGTAAACAAGCCATCTGTTACCACTAAACCGTTTATAACCAAATTGCCACAAAAACTAAAAATGAGAGAGGGGGTACTATAGCATGATCACTAGTATTGAGTATTGAGAACCCCCCCACCCCCACCCCCCACCCCTTGAAGGCCCAGATATAGAAGTCAGAGCTACAGCTTACCTCCAGGCAAGGTATCTGATGATGCAGGGAGAGGACAAATACCAGCACACAATTCAGTACGTGTGTGTGTGTGTGTGTGTGTGTGTGTGCGTGTGTGGTCCTGTGTGTGTGAGTCAGTAATGGAAGGTAATTAGCATTTTCAGAAGGTGTTGACTTGTTTGCTTGAATGTCAGGGTGTGTGTGTGTGTGTGCGTGTGTGTGTGTGTGTGTGTGTGTGTGTGTGTGTGTGTGTGTGTGTGTGTGTGTGCATACGTGCGTGCGTGCGTGTGTGCGTGCATGTGTGCGTGCGTGTGTGTGTGTGTCTACTGTATGCCCGTCAGCAAGGTGTAATTATAATCCATAAAGAATATACCACAGCTTCTCACACCAGTCTCTGCAGAGGTAAGGCCACCTGAGACTATGGGAGACAACACCCCAACTCCCACTGACTGGGAATGTACACTATGATTGAGAAAGCTTCTATCAATCTTTCAACACACTCATGGGGCTACAGACAGTGGCTCAGGAGGTAGAGTGCAGTCCATTTAATTTTACAGACCAATACGTGTGCTTACAAAGTACTGTGTGTCTGTGCGCATCTGCGTGTTCACAGATTCATACTGTAATGTGTCTGTGTGCAGGGGTTACAGTGGGCAGGAACAGTCTATAATATAACTTATATTATCCAGGTGAGGTGGTGAGTGCAGCAAGCTAATTTGGCTTGGCAAGATATCTTGAAATAAGTACAGATATCTAGGGTTCTCTCGCCTGATGTTTTTTTCTGTTTAGTGCAAAGCGGAGGGACTGGGAGACCCATGTTACTGACCAAACACTCAGTGATGGCTGTCGGAATGTAGAGCTATTTAACACATGTAAAAAAGCACCTTTAAGTCTGCTGTTTGGGGGCGGCTAAGTGGCGCAGTGGGCAAGGCGCTCGCCACTAACGCAGGATATGCTGGGTTCGAGCCCAGCTCTCGGCGTTGCTACCGGCTTGGCTGGTCGTTCATAGTTACTAACACAATTGGCAGTGTTAGGGGTGGGAAAGCCGGTGGGTGGGGATTGGACGTTGTGGACAGCGACTCCTACAGGTCGGTTGGTGCGCCTGTACAGCAGAATCAGGAAGTATCAGGGGCAGCGTGAGCCTCCCACGCGTTACTCCTCGCCACTGAGAGATCGCGCTGTACAGGTGAAAAGATGCGACAGCTGCCTCCTTGTGTACCGGAGGGGACACGTGATGCAAGGCTTGGTCCTCACTGCAGCCGACCAGTGGGATGCATAGTCTAGCAACGTTCGAGACAGGGGAGGGGAGAATTGAAGGGAGAATTGGCGAGGCGAAATTGGGATGGGAGAAAAATTGAAAAATAAGGAGAAAAAGTGGATAAAAAAAATCTGCTGTTTGGGCGCATTGCAGATTGAGTTTTGTCTGCAATAGAAATTGATTAAACAGCGATTGAGGGCTAGATCACCGCGCAGATTGATTGATTGAATGACAATTTTATTAACAGATTGCAGAATGGGTACAATACAGTACGGCTCAATACACACAATTGTTAAGGGGATGCAGACCTGAGAAAGACTTTTGTCTTGTTTACATCAGGGTCCCCCATTTTCAATTCATAATGAATTGTAAGTAAGGGTGCAACTAGCACCGTGCAATCCATTCTTTGTGGATCTAGCCCAGTGTGAGAATTGCCCACTGCAAGGTGTATGCGAGCATCAATAGCCTACATTTAACGTTATGGTGCAGTTCACATCACCCCGGTCCATTACCATGCAGTCATGGGTAGTTTGATATTTCAATGCATAACGTCAAGCCAAAACGTTAATATTTCCTCTCATAATGACTTCAGCAACAGGCAATTGCCAAACTTGGAACAAACAGATGCAGAATATCTGATTTCCTGTGCAAAGTTACCACAACTGCCCACTTACACCAGAATGAGAAAAAAAGGCACGCCCCCTGATGAGAACCACCTATAGTTAACAAATTATTGATGATAGACGTGTTCCTTATGCTTTCATCTAATGCATTGAAGGCAAAACTGTATTATTCTTATTTTTTTACCAAATACTATTTGAATTTGAAATATTGTTTTCCCTCAAGACAGTGATATGGATTATTATCAACTGTTCCACACCTAGAAAGTACATTATCAAGGTTAATGTATTATAACTTCAAAGATGGAGGAAAGAGAGGACAGAAGAAACAATGATGTGTTATGCTCAATGGTAATGAGTCAGGACTGCTGAGCAAAAAAGGTTTATAGCTTGTAAAGTTAATGTCTTTCATTTTAGATATGTTTTTATCAGACAGTGGACATGATGATGTGTTGTGATGTGATGATGAAGTTATCTGGTTAATTAATATTGGGACATTGGGTCATT
>NC_140177.1:71469923-71534923 GCF_963971535.1 Notolepis coatsorum | reverse complement strand
ATTGCCATAAAATAGAACGTAGTTGGTTTCTTTACCTTTCTGTGAACGTCTAGAAAAAAAACGTGGCAAACTAAATAAATAGGAACTAAAACCAATCTGACCGGGAGAAGTGGAAACGCTCTGTGAAGGCCTCATGTGCCACTAGGCACCAAGTGGAGAGGTAACCGACCTTTCCATCACAGTCGAGAATGCAGCTGTGACCGCGTCCCCGACCGCCAAGAACCTTGGTGTTGTCCTCGACGACCAGTTGAACTTCTCTGCTCACATCGCAGCGACAACCAGAACCTGCCGATTCCTCCTGAGCAACGTCAGAAGGATACGCCCCTTCCTGACAAAAGAAGCCACCCAACTCCTCGTCCAATCAACAGTCATCTCCCGCCTCGACTACTGCAACGCACTGCTCGCTGGCCTCCCGGCCACTGCCACTAAGCCTCTTCAACTCATTCAGAACGCAGCGGCCCGCCTGATCTCAAACCTACCGAAGTCGGCCCATGTCACCCCACTTCTTAGGGACCTGCACTGGCTCCCCATTGCTGCACGAATCCGCTTCAAGGCCCTCGACCTAGCATACCGTGCGGCAAAGGGAACTGCTCCCGCCTACCTCCGGTCAATGGTCTCTAACTACACACCCTCAAGACCCCTACGCTCTGCATCTTCTGGCCGCCTCAGACCTACTCCTATCCAAGCTCCGGGAGGGTCATCAAAGAGAAGTCGCCTATTCTCAGTCCTTGCCCCACAATGGTGGAATGAACTACCCACCCCAGTTAGGACAGCCGAAACACGTCCAATCTTTCGCCGTCGACTAAAGACGCACTTCTTCAACCATTATCTGAATTAAAAAAAGAAAAAAAAAAAATCTAACCCTAACTAACCATACTGTCATGCACTTGTCCTAATAAACTAACCTACACTGTAGCACTCAACACTTTGATGAACATTGTTACTCAGCTGATAGAGTTGTGCTCTTCCTGATGGCTTGTCGTACAGAACTTGTAAGTCGCTTTGGATAAAAGCGTCAGCTAAATGACTAAATGTAAAATGTAAATGTAACAGGTAAAACCAATCGCGCAGATATAGTGGAATAGACTAAGAATAGATGAACAAATTCCATATAAATCTATAGCGTATTAACGATGCAGCAGCTGATGCAGGATATTGTGAGGATACTGTACATACATACACACACACACATGCGCGTGCGCTCCGTAGTGTGAAAGCAATTTGCGACTGATCAAAATGAGATTAGATTAGATTCAAATGTATTGTCATTATACAGCACAAGTACAATACAATGAAAATAAATTTGGCATCCAACCAGAGTACAAATGTAACAGTAAAGTGCAATTGTAACATACAATGCACAGGTGGTTAAATGCTTAATTTCAGAGAAAATAAATAAATAAGAACCAAACCCAATCGCAGCGGATATAGCTACTGACACTGTATAGTGGAATAGACTGTATTAATATGCCATATACCGTCTTGTTCTCTATGATATTATTTATTGTTGGTTTTATTTATTTCTATTGCTTAGTGCGCACATCGTAAGAGCCAGTGGAGAAATGGCTTATAGTGAGGCAGCTGCGCTCAGCGCACACACACAGACATGTAACACTTCCCCCGGTTATGTGGGACCAACCGGCAACTCTCCGCCCGGTTCGGTTGGTCCAGGACTCAGACACTCACAACCCCCCATCAATACCCTTCACAACATAACATTGGCAACCGGTGGGCTGAGCCAGATGTGGCAGATCTGGCATCAGCTCACACACCTACTTAACATTCTCATCTGCCATTTATATTTGTTATGTTCTTTGTCTATGTTGTCATTGTTGTTTCCATTGTGTTAGTTTTGTGTTCCCCTGTCTGTGTTTTGTAAATATGTTTTAGTCTCGTTTGTCTCAGTTTGTACAATTGTTATTGTTCCCCCTGTGTGCTCTGTATTCTGTTAGTTCGGTCTACCACACCTGTGTCCTGTTAGTAATTACCCTCTGTGTCTAATTAGTGTTTGTATTTAAGTGTTCTGGGCCAGCATGCACTTGCTGATTCATTGTTAAATGTTAAATGTAGTTATATTAGTATAGGCTAAGCGTCCCGCTCTGAGCCTTACGAGATACTCATATCTCCTGTGATACCTAATGTATCTCCCACGAACAAAAACACATGCACCCCACCTGTATGGGGCCCCGCCCCTTATGGTGGCCACCGCCCATATAACCATGACCCTGGTCATGAAACACCCTTCCTCGCCAAAACCCGTCCCAGGAAAAGATCCCTCAAGAGGGAACTCAGGGCGCGCAGAGCGGGACGCTTAGCCTATACTAATATAACTAGGTTATCTACATAACCTATCGTTATATATCGTATAGCATCGCGTCCCGCTCTGAGCCTTACGAGATAATGGGGAAGAGCGGGCGCGAGACCCGACAGATGTACCCCCTGAGGACCCGTAAGCCCACATCAAGGGGTGCGGGGAGCCCTGTCACCCCATCCTTCCTAACGAAGGGGGGGCGCAGTCAACTCCACCTGAATGCGAACAAGAGGGAGCCAGAACCCCTTGAACACACCGTACAGGCGGAACCACGTGTGACTCAACACACTGCGGCCCATACCCATACACTCCTGCTACCCGACCAAAGGACGGGAAGCAGGAAAGGCCACAGACCCCAGAACCGCCTGGGAGACAGAACCCCCGGTCATGTCCATGAGGAAAAACCTTACAAAGGAGCCCGGGGAGGACCATGAAGCTGCAGCACAGATGGCCTCCACCGAGGCCCCACCCAGGAGAGCGGCAGAGGCAGCCACCCCACGAGTGGAGTGCGCCCTGACGCCCCCAGGGGGATCCTGCCCAGCCAGCGTGTAGCAGAGGGTAACACCCTCGCACAACCAATGGGACAGGCGCTGCTCCGACAGTGCCTTACCAGCACGAGCCCCACCGTAACAGACAAAAAGCTGGTCGGTAACCCTGAAATCCTGAGTACGGCTGAGGTAAATCCCCAAGCACGGACTGGACATGACAGGTGAAGGCCCGCATCTAACTCACCAGTGTGAGGAGGAGGACGAAACGCCTGAACCACAATATCCCGGGAGCGGAAGGAACTCCGGATATTCTCAGGCACGAAAGCAGGATTAGGTCGCAGAGTGACACCGCAATCGGTCCGAAAAGACAGGCACTCTGGATGTACCGAGAGAGCACAGAGCACACCTACGCGTTTAGCGGAAGTGACAGCCAGAAGGAACGCGGTCCTGAAGGACAGCTGTCCCAACGGCGCCCGCTCGAGCGGCTCAAACGGGGCCAAGGACAACCGACCGAGGACCAATTGAAGATCCCAAGTCGGAGCCAAGGAGCGTTGCACCGGCTTAACGCGTCGAGCGCCAAGCAGGAAACGCTTCACAAGAGGGTGGCTGAACAAGACATCCCCTCAAACCCCTCATGATAGGAGGATATAGCTGCTGCATATACCCTCACCGTCGAAGCCGACAGTCTATCAAGGAGAGACTGGAGGTAACTAAGGACAGCAACCAGGGGGCAGGAGACTGAGTCCAGGCCCCCCGCCTTACACCACACTTGGAACATACGTCATCTGCCCGCGTAAGCGCGACAGTGGAGGGAGCATGTGCAGTCCAGATGGTAACACCATCAGGATCAAGAACCTGCGCCCCTCAACGTACCCGTCCCAACAACTGACCTAACAGATGTATGGGGAAGAATCCCTGGCGGCACGGCATCGGTCCCAGACCTGCCTGGCCATGTCCAGACGCAATCCTCACCCGTCAGGATGAGGGCCGCCCCGCGACAGTACACCTGCACCCACATTCTCCCTGCCGGGGATGTGGGGAGCCCTTAGGCCGCGCAGATGGAGGACGCCCATAGCCAGCCGCCCGCCGCCTGGTGCAGACAGGGGGAGCGTACTCCTCCCTGTCTGTCGATACACGACACTGACGCCGTATCGTCCGTCCTGATCAACACCATTTGTGGACCAGAAGGACCGCTTTCAACACCAACACATTGAACGTAGCGCAGACCGGGCAGCATGGTTTGCCAGCTGCCCCCTACTGCGTTGGCCCGACGCATCACCAGCGAGGGAGGCGTCGGTGAAAACGCGACGTGAGACAGCGCCGTAACCGTCCTAGGACGGAACCTCCCGAGCGTGTTGACAACACGCTCCGAGATGGATGCCCATAGCCCTCCAACCGTTGACTGGGAAGAGGAATACTCTACATCCAGTGTACAGCAACCCCAGGCTGGTAGAGACCTGCCTGGTACGAGACCTGACGATCCACCTTGACCGCGAAGGACCAGAACGTCATCAGGGCAGAACACTCCGTAACCCCGGATGACGCAGAGGCCCCAGTGCGGCCTCCACGCACTTGGTGAAGATGCGGGGAGCCAGAGAAAACCGAACGGCAGCCTCTGGTACTCATACGCTAACCCTGCAAAGGAAGCGTAGGTAAGCCCTAGGATGGAAGATCGGGGATGCGCATACGCATCCTACAGGTCTATGGAGGAGAACCAGACCCCCACCTGACAGTGTTCAACAGGTAGGAGATGATCCAAAAAATGCTGAACCTTCCCATGGGACAGGTCCAGCCTGGGTCTTACACCCCTCCCTCCCGACTTCTCGGGCAGAGAACACCAGGAGGAGAACGCCACGACGATGGCTTGCTTCGTCCACAGAGATTGGATCTCGTCGACCAGAGCTGTCCCTGCTGGAGACCCCGACAACAGGGTCTGTACCAAACCTGAAAACGGGTGGGGTTGTGTAAACACAAGTCCCCGCCTCACCGTTCTCTCCATCTACCTCGACATATGGTACTGCCGTAGTCATATGTGACGACACTCCCAACGCACCCGCCGTCACGTGGCGCAGGTCCGCCAGGAACTGTAGATAGTTGGCCCGGTCCCCCCCGCTGTGCGAAGACAACCCTGGAATCGTGCGAGGAGCGCGTTCCGTGTCGGAACACCTGACCCTGACACCACCCACGAGGCAATCGCACCCAAGGGGGAACCCCGACAGAAAAAGGGCCTGTCTGATACGGGGGGCTTCCGATCAAAAAAGCCCCCCCACTGAACACCCCTCCAGAACATGCTGAAGGAGTCGTTCTGCAGCCGGACATGCAAGGTGTAAGGCCCCCATGGGTTCCTACACACCGTAGCCCTGCAGTGATATCACTACCACCCCAAACCATGTGAGCTGCGACCACTTGCCAATATTCCAGGAGTGGGAGCACCAACATGATACCTGGCCTGGCGAAGGCGAGGCCGGGGAAGCCCGCACTGTGTGCCTCAAAAGGTTTCGAGCCCCCCTGCTGACAACACTTAAGTTGACAGACGTAACACCAGGCTCAACCAACACAGTTCAAGGTGTGGGAGCCGCTTGACAGCACAACATTCTCACGGACAGACCCAGGCTCAGCCATCAACTGGGTGTCAGCCCCTGTCTCCATGAGAAGCGAAGAATGGGGCCGCATACGCTTCAATGAAGGTTCGCGGCCCGCAGCCAAAGGAGAACGCTCAGAGCCCCGCTTCTGGGGATACCAGAGAGAGGATTGAACGGGGAGCGGGCTGCTCGCGGCAAAATGACGACGGAGTGGTTTACCAACACCGAAATCACCCAAAATGGCCGATCCCTCGGCCGCCAAGACTGTCGGCCTCGCGATACCCTGTCGATTCTCCAACCAGGGCACCACTGGCGGGGGAAACATGGCCGCCTGTCGAGGGCCCCGTCATCGCCGCTGACGAGGCCGTGCTCTCTCTTCTTCTGGCTGCGCGGTGTGAGGCGGTGTAGGGCCTAGGACAATACCGCCCGCGCTCCAGCAGAAGACCAAAATCCCCTGCGGAGAGGGGAACCCTGAGCGGTTATAGCTTGCGGCTGGGTCAAAGCTAATAACGTCAACATCCTCGACGGAGTGGTTTACCAACACCGTGCGCGATGTGTCGACGTCGGCCGGCCCTCAAGGCCCCTCCACCAGACACCATTTCTGTAATAGAAAAAACACCAATTCGAACACAGTTCTAATCGTTGCCAATTCCATACCGTGGCGGTACAAGCCTTAACAGCCCACCAGCCACTCGCCAGGCCGACCCATGGTGTCGGCCGGGCGGGGCATTGTTTCAATATATCAAAAACAAAGGACTGACGTTAACATGGAGCACCAGTGGTGATTGCAAACAGCACCCTCCACTGTGGTGTGGACCATGAAAAGGTTAAATGAATAAAAGAGCTAAACCACAAAAACTGTAGAATGAGCAAACCCATACACACAAAGTTTAAGGGGAGACGGACCAGACCCGTCTTCATTCAAAATATTCACAACAGAACACCAGCCCTAGTTTAGCCCATTTACCAAAAAAGGTAAACAAAGCCCCCCCCCGCACTACTCCCCCAGTATACCGATTGACCGTCAGTATGAATGGTTTGAGAGGAGAGAAAGCTGTAGCAAGACAGACCTTCTCATAGCAGAGTGACAAAATGAAACAATAGCCCCCTACACAGGGCCGCCCCAGGAGATGGGGGGCCTCGCGTCTAAAAACGCACAGGGCCTCACATTTCTCCCAAGCGGCCCTGCCCTTATACTACTGCAGCCTAACGCCAGGCAATGTGGAACCCAAGACAACAATTGCCTGTGCACAGACACGCAACATGTTTACCATGTCGGCTGGACCCATAGCCCCACTACCCGACGCCAACCCAGATGGGAACACCGTTCAACAAACCCCGCCGGAACACAAGGTAATACCTGGCTAGAACCTAGCCACGACCTACCCCGTTGTCAACCCATTTACCCGAAAAAGGTAAATAGAACTCAAAACCCCACAACAGCTACCGACTGACCTTCATTGATGAACCGGGCAAGAGGCGGGAGAGTGACAACATCTCACGGCGGAGACATTAAAACAGCATAGCAATTAGCAGTAGTGATAGCATGCGGCAGTAGCGATAGCATGTTAGCATAGCTTTAGATGTTTTAGCAGCACGCCCAAGACAGCTTGGAAACCGTTCCCTGCAGAGAACGTTCACCAAACCATCTTGCCCCTGGCGCCAACACACAACAAGGTTGTGTTAACAACACAAACCAGCATTACTAACACTAATACCCATGCCTGAAGACACAGGGCCTACCTGAGTACAAGCTGGCCCGACAGCCAGCCTTGTACAGCTGAACCTCGATGTGCAGTCATCAAACGAGGAACATCACAGGCCCGTCGTGTCGCCGAAAACATGCGTCGAAGATGCCAGGGGCCAGCAACCTCCGGTAAGCTTCCAACATTATTAATCTTCCTTAATCTTTTCATTCCGCTAGCTCGTATGGTGCACGCATCCAACACGCTGGGACGAAAATAGAGGAAGGGTGTTTCATGACCAGGGTCATGGTTATATGGGCGGTGGCCACCATAAGGGGCGGGGCCCCATACAGGTGGGGTGCATGTGTTTTTGTTCGTGGGAGATACATTAGGTATCACAGGAGATATGAGTATCTCGTAAGGCTCAGAGCGGGACGCGATGCTATACGATATATAACTGTGTTTGTCAGTCGTGTTTTGTATCCTGTCTTGTAAAAGTAAACACTGTATCGTCACCACGTCGACTCCTGTCTCATCTCTCATCGTATTCACTCTGCTACCTGGGTTCACCATGCCGAAGAAGCACACTCGTAACACAGACACACACACACACACATACTGTATATGTGTATATGAATCGTTCCAGCAACAGTACATTATATTATTCTAATGACTTAATGTCTGATGATCATCATCTAATGATGATGTCTGTAGAATCGAAGTGACCACAATCCCCAAGGACTTCTCCCAAATTAAGCCATTAAAAACGTGGGTGCACACCAATACATTGAGACATAGTCATATTTATTTGTATTATAATTGTTTAATTCCATGGATGTCTGTAGAATTGAAGTGAACACAATCCCCAATGACTTCTCCCAAATGAAGCCGTTAAAAACACGACTTACGACTGCTTTTTCGAGTTCGTAAATCCTACGAACAAATTTACTAAATGAAGCCGTTCGAGAATGCCAAAGAAGTTCGTAAAATCGAGTTACGAAGGAATTTCTTGGTAACTTTCTCATATGTCCGTTCGAGAATGAGGACCATTGTCTGTTTCAGTGAAGTAAAGCCAGACTCAAGAGCGTTTAGCTTTTGACATGATGCTGTTCTGCTTATTGTCTGTCACATTTGAAGTGCATGTGAGACTGCTGGCTGGGCAGTAGGTGAGATGTATTGAATTCTGTGTCCTCGACTTTGGAGAACATGGATGCACTCGCGTGAAAGTGAATGAGTGATTTGGAGGACAGATATAAAGGGGTTCAGCCTCTCGCTCGCCTAGGTGTAACTTCTATTTATGTGAGAATGCTTCTCATCTACAGTATGACACCATGTCCTTGTTTCAATCTAGAGGAACTGCTGGGAATTTTATTCTAGTCTGGTTCAACTTTGTGGCAAATTGAGCAAAGAGCTTAACTTCGGTTCAATTGCCCCCCAAAAAGTAGCATACAGAGGTTCCAGTGTAAGGGTCTTGAATATTGTGGTCCTGGCCCTTGGCCCTATGGGGCTTCAGTCACGCTTCTCCGCTGCTTGCCAGCCTGCTGCACTGGGTGATGACTCGAGTCAGACACACAGACTGAGCGAGACAAACAGGTCAGAAAGAGAAAGAGCAGCCCAGCCACAACCAGGCCTGTTAACGCTCTAAACAACACTCTAAACAACACTGAGCCCATGAACCCACTGCCCTTCCTACACATCTCAAGAAATCTCACAGAAACGGTCAGTTAGTAGGGTTGTTATTGATTTGGAGCATTGCACTGGTTCGTTGCTCACGGCCATGATGTAGACGTGTTAAAGGGATACTCCATTTTGAGTGGCTGATTTGATTTGTCATCTGGGAGTCATTTAAGTGCATCCGAAAAGTAACTTTTTTTTATTTTCTTTTCTTTTTTTATACTGGAAGTAGAAGTTATTTACATTTAGCAATGCTGGCGAAGGTCTATGGGGACCTAAACTATGCCTCTTAGGGTTTCAACTTGATGACATAAATATTTAAATGTCCCTACATTTTATTACCTGCCAGCTGTTTATATTTAGCAAACACTGCAACAGGAAATCAACTGCCATCCAAGTTGTTCCCTAGCAGAGCACCAGTGAAACAGTCTCATTTACTATGTTATGAAAGTCAGAGAGGTGTCTGGGAGGCGTATTAGGTACCTGTCAGAAACATGGTTTGGGTCCCCATTTGCTTCCACTGGTATTGCATGCAGCATTCTTTTCTGCATCTAACATACCAAAACACTGATATGTGCCGGTCCTTTCTGGATGGACAGAGTACAAGTGTGATGTGAGTATGAGGGTGTAGACCTCATTTAGAAGGTAATCATCTCATCCTCAACATTACAAATCTTTAGCTCATCAGCTATGTCTATGGACATTAGGGGGCTGTTTCATCACACTGTGTCTTACTGAAGGTGGCGATTAGGACCATAAGTTACAATCAGCTGTCCCTTTCATTCCTATCGTTGTTCATTTTCATTTTGTAAGTGAAAGTATATGTATCTCGACTTCATTCATAAACGAGAGCAACCTCAATGATCTTCTGATGAGATTTTAAATAAAGGTTTAAATTAATGAATTAATATTACATGGCAGTGATTTGCAATGTTGTTTGAAATTCAGACCCGATGATAGGTAGGTGGTTCCAGCTCTACCAGTGGAAAGGTGGAATGTGTCACCTTTATGGTGTGCTTACCTAGTGCTTACCTAGTGCTTACCTAGTGCTTACCTAGTGCTTACCTAGTGCTTACCTAGTGCTTACCTTTATGGTGTGCTTACCTAGTGCTTACCTAGTGCTTACCTAGTGCGTACCTAGTGCTTACCTAGTGCTTACCTAGTGCTTACCTAGTGCTTACCTTTATGGTGTGCTTACCTAGTGCTTACCTAGTGCTTACCTAGTGCTTACCTAGTGCGTACCTAGTGCTTACCTAGTGCTTACCTAGTGCTTACCTAGTGCTTACCTTTATGGTGTGCTTACCTAGTGCTTACCTAGTGCTTACCTAGTGCTTACCTAGTGCTTACCTATTATGAGAACGCCACGGGCAGCTCCTTCACTTACTGGTGTGGTCTCTCCACACAAACCCATAAATAATCTGCAGGCTTTCTGTGGCTACTGTTACACTAACTAGGGGGTTATGTCGGCCTAGATAAAACATATTTTGGCCAATGACGCTTTACAGTTTTTGTCTCGCGTTCCCGAGCTCTAGCTTTGGTCGCTTTACCTGAGGCAAAGCACCTGTGCGGAGCTGGTTATATATCTGTCCTTGTGGTACTGTGGACCAGTGAAATATGGCTGTTTATGGCTGTGTGGTTGGGTTGGAATTACACACCACTGCATTTGTTCAATTGCTTTGCCACATCTTAAGAGGTCCCAGGGTAGGGGCGATTCTGCGAGGACCTGGCTGGTTTATTGAGTGGGACTGCTGTCATAGCTATATGGTTGTAGGGCCCAATGGCTCATATTACTCATGGCTATTACACACTGAAAGCTTGTACCCCTACAGTGCAATGAAAGGTGTTATTGTACTGTCCAGGCAAATGGTTCCCCTTCCTATTATGCTGTTGTATTTGTATTCTACATCCTCTAATTAATGCAACCAAATATTGATAACATGACCATTAGTGAGTCAGGTCAAATGACCAATCAATATCACTCCTCCATCCTTTCTTCATCTGTTATTCCATCCCTCCATCACCAACACCAGCCCTCTGACGCATTTACAACCACATCTAATACTTACAGGGGGAACAAAGATGGACTTAGCCCTGAGATAAGGTGTATTCTTCTATTTCCTTTTATTTGTATTTTGCACATGTCTCTCTTATTATTAGCACTGGAGCATTACAGAGACTGGACAGAGGAAGCAGCCTGTTTGTTTGCTATATTTGTTTATGTGACAGGCATGGTCATAATAACCGTTGGCTGGCTGCGGCTTATCTGATTGGTGGGTGAATGGAGATGAAAGCTGACCCCAGACTCCTCTCGGCCAATAGACCACGGTTTGATGGAGATGTGGCCCACTGCTAACAGCAGGCCGGAACTCTCTCTTTACAAATGGGATTTCTACTCTGCAACCCTTCTGCCAAACGAATGTCAAATCTGCTCTTTCATTTCCAGCGGGAGGCAGTGTTCTTATTAAGCAGAACTGGGTTTGGACCGTGCATTGTTGTGCATATTTCCCCATCATAATACTTAATTGCTACTTACTATGTGCGTCACATCTAGCCTCGCGTAACCTAATCTATTTGTTGGATTTCTCCGAATAACACGGCCTGTCTGTAGCTTTAAACCGGCCCGGCCCCGGCAACTAGCCAAGCCTTGACCCTGCCCTGGCTTCCAGGTTCAGCCCAAGCCCAGTCCTGCTTTGGTATGCACCCTAGGCCACCATGACCCAGGCCAAACCCTGAGGAGAGAGTTGGGATAGAGTCAGAGCGAGAGGGAGGGCGGGAGGGATGGAGGGAGGGAGTTCCAGAGAGAAAAGAGTGGGCGTAAGTGGAGGAAAAACAGCACAGGAAAATGATCCATGACTAGACACAATGATTCACTTAGCGCGCTCATGCACTTACACAGATTTACAGCAGTGTGATTACCTTGCACCCACTAGCCGTTTAATACCCGTCATTAGGTCTATTCTACCCATCTATTTCTACATCTGTCCGCAGGCTAGTGGGGTGACTGCAGTATCTAGTGCGGGCTCTGCTCGCATTATGAACCCATTACCAGTCTACACTCCTCTACAACAAGCGGGTACGTTTCATTTCAATGCTACTCCTGGCTAATGAACAAGTATCGATTTATCTAACAATCACAGAGACTACAAAGCGCTGAATTAATTTGGTATAAGTGACTTCCTCTTGGCAACTAATTGCTCTCTCTTTCTCGCTCTTTCTCTCTCTTTTTCTCTCACACTCTCCGCTGCCTGTGCCTCTGTGAGCAAGTCAAATCATGAGTCGGAGCTCAACATAATGTACAGTATGTATTCTCTGCTATCCTCTTAGCTCGAAGCCACCTGACCCAACATGCTTTCTATATTTGGTACAGCCTCTAGACACTGACCCCAGGTCAGTTGATTCAAGGTTTTATCTACTTTCTTATGCAGAGGAATAACAAAACAGACACCACACTATTCTAGTGGGAATACATCTACCCAATAGACCTGTACAGAAAACATTCTCTCTCTCTCTCTCTCTCTCTCTCTCTCTCTCTCTCTCTCTCTCTCTCTCTCTCTCTCTCTCTCTCTCTCTCTCTCTCTCTCTCTCTCTCTCTCTCTCTGGAGGATATCTGCTCCCACACTGCACCCTTGTGGTGACTGTTGGGTAAAGCAGGCATGTTGTGCACAATCCCTACCTGTTCATAACAAGCTTCATACCTATGGAAACTACTTCCCTGCAAGTATTCAAGGCAATGTTTTAAACGTCCACAAGCCAAGGCGCTGATTAACTATTATTTGTAGAAGAAGAAGAAGAAGAAGAAGAAGAAGAAGAAGAAGAAGAAGAAGAAGAAGAAGAAGAAGAAGAAGAAGAAGAAGAAGAAGAAGAAGAAGAAGAAGAAGCTTGATACTCAGACTACCATTGACCTCATCCTGACCTCATCCTGACAAGTCCAAGATCTCCAATAAAGGGGTTATAGCATGCAGGTTAAGTGATCATTATATGATATTCTGTACCCGCAAAAAGATAAAGCAAAAGGCTGGCTGTCACAAAACAGTCACATCTAGAGACCTCAAAACCTACTCTAGCGAGGCCTTTAACCTTGAACTGGAGAGTCTGGACTGGTCAGATGAGCTCAATGGTACACTGGTTGAAGAAACCTGGCTTGGCTTCAAAACCAAATTCTCAACAATACTAAACAACATGGCCCCCCTAAGAACCACCAGGGTAAAAAATCGCGCTGAGCCGTGGATGCACACTGAAATACTGACCGCTATGAAAGCCAGAGACAAAAAATGCTCTGAGTTTCGTAAAAGTCAGTCAAAGCTTACCAAAAGCACGAGCAGTGAACTCCAAGCCCACGTGACTGAACTCAAACTAGAAAGAAACAGACTAAGAAATGACGTAAACTCTATGTTATTTGATACTATCTTGTCTAGCACAGTCTCTGGAGCGTAACAGTAAGAAGCATTTTGTATGAAAGTATTCTGTACTTCTGTATGACAACTATTAAAGAAACTTGAAACTCCATAATAAAAACTGCTAAAAAAAAATTCATCAATGACAAAACTGAGGAAAACAAAAATAAACCATGTGAACTTTGGAAAAAATTACTCAATAATCAACTAGGCTGCAGTAAAAAACTTAAAACCAGGTTCTCAAACATAAACATAAAGACGGACAACACGCTCATCACAGACAAACTGGATGTAGCCAATTACTTAAACACTTTCTTCACAAACATAGCCACAACACTGGTAAACAAACTACCCTCCCACTCAGGGCAGTATGGGGTAGAACACATAGTAGCATACTACAAGAACCTAGGCGTCCACAAAGACGACTTCAAACTGGAAATGGTAACTACAGATGAGGTACTAAAAAAACTGAGCGCCCTCCAACCGAACAAGGCCACTGGCCATGACAACATCCCCTCCAAATTCCTCAGAGACTCAGCAGCTGCCATCACCCCAGTCATCACACACATAATAAACCTCTCCATAAAACAGGGACATGTCCCCAAGGACTTCAAAATTGCGAGAGTAACACCCCTGCACAAAAAGGGCAGCAAATTAGACCCAGGCAACTACCGCCCTGTTTCTATCCTTACATCCATCTCGAAAGTCATGGAAAAAATAGTATACGATCAGGTCGAAAAGTACCTTGCGGTAAAAAATCGAATCTACGAATTCCAATCTGGCTTCAGAACATCCCACTCCACTGACACATGCCTTCTCTATTTGAACGACCACATCAAGCAAGAGGTGGACGCGGGCAAATACTGCGGCATGGTCATGCTGGACCTACAAAAGGCCTTCGACACTGTCAATCACACCATTCTGCAATTGGTTTTGATAGTTTATCAGTGAGCTGGATACAATCCTACCTGGAGGGGAGAGAACAGATGGTGGAGGTAAATGGTACCCTATCCCCCCCCCCCCCCCTCACAGTGAACTGTGGTGTTCCACAAGGACAAGACAAGTTACAGGTTGACAAAACCCTCAGCTCGGAACTAGGCAAAATCTGCATATGGCTCGCCGACAACAAACTATCATTACACATGGGCAAAACAGAGTCCATTCTCTTCGGTTCAAATAACAAACTCAGCAAGACCGACGGCTTCTCAGTTACAGTGGGTGACAATATTGTCACAAGGAAAGATGAAATTACCTACCTGGGTTCCATCCTAGAGGCTAATCTTTCCTGTGACAAAATGGCATCCAATGTAATAAAAAAAAGTCAACCAACGAACTTGATTCTTGTACCGGATCTCCTCTCTGGTAAACAAGAATACCCTGAAGACTCTGGCAGGAGCACTCATTCAAGGGTACTACGACTATGCTTGCACCTCATGGTACCAAAGCACCTCAAAGGCACTAAAAACCTAATTACAAACATCTCAAAACAAACTAGTCAGACTACTGCTTGACCTGACTCCTAGAACCCACCTCACCCCTGCCCACTTTGCCAACCTAGGATGGCTTAGAGTAGACGACAGAGTACAGCAACTTGCAATGGGCCTGGTCTACAAGATACACTACACGACCAAGGTACCCATGTACATGTCAAAATACTTCCCAAAGGTCAGTGAATACCACGATCACAACACCAGAGGGAGCTCCACAAATCATGTGAAACCCAGATTCGGCTCAAACAAGGGACTAAACACGTTTCGCAATTATGCCACATCAATGTGGAACGCCCTACCCAAAGCTGTAAAGGAATGTGAATCACTACCCACTTTCAAAAACACTCTCAAAGAACACCTACGGGAGACTGCAATTCGAAACTGGCCCCTACAAATGTCCTAACCCAGTTGTACAGTAAAGACCAAGTATGGCTTTGTCAGTATTCCAATGTACAGTGTCCCCCCCCCACCTCCAATGTACAGCCCCACCCAACCCCACCCCACCTACCCAACCTCCTCCAATGTACAGTTTCTATGTCAAATGTATGTCAGTATTCCAATGTACAGTGTACATTGTCCCCCCCCTACCCAACACCCCCCCCCACCTCCAATGTACAGCCCCACCCAACCCCACCCCACCTACCCAACCTCCTCCAATGTACAGTTTCTATGTCAAATGTATATACACTCTTTTTCTGGATTTTTTTGTATCACAAACAGTACTGTATTTGCAAATCTGGTATGTCATAAATGTATAGATGTAGCAGTACTGTCTATTAGGCTTGGGCGGTATGACGGTATACCAGGGTATTTAGAAATCCCGACGGTATTGAAAATCAATACCGACTAAACGGAGTTTTGTTGTAGTGCACACACGCGCCAGCAGAGGGCGAGACCAGTCCTCACTAGTGGAGCGAGGCATGCAGAGCTGGTTGTCTACACACAGGAGGAGGAGGAGGAGGAGGAGGAAGGGAACCCCGCTTCAGTGGGTGAAATTAAATGAGACACGCTTACCGTTGCTGGTGCTGCGGGCTAACTGGCTATTCTGAGAGCTAACTGTAGTGTTGTGTATGATCACAACGGTGTTCACGCTTTACGGTAATGTTGCGACAGTGCTGTGAAAATACCGTAAAGCGTTGTGGTAACGAGAGTGTGTGTTGTTGTTGTGTGTAGGATGCTGCAGGCTAACTGCTACCATTCTGAGAGCTTAACGTTAGCACTAGATTGCTGCGGGCTAACTGCTACCATTCTGAGAGCTTAACGTTAGCACTAGATTGCTGCGGGAGAACTGCTACCATTCTGAGAGCTTAACGTTAGCACTAGATTGCTGCGGGCTAACTGCTACCATTCTGAGAGCTTAACGTTAGCACTAGATTGCTGCGGGAGAACTGCTACCATTCTGAGAGCTTAACGTTAGCACTAGATTGCTGCGGGATAACTGCTACCATTCTGAGAGCTTAACGTTAGCACTAGATTGCTGCGGGAGAACTGCTACCATTCTGAGAGCTTAACGTTAGCACTAGATTGCTGCGGGAGAACTGCTACCATTCTGAGAGCTTAACGTTAGCACTAGATTGCTGCGGGAGAACTGCTACCATTCTGAGAGCTTAACGTTAGCACTAGATTGCTGCGGGCGAGCTGGCCATCTCCGTGATTTGTTTACTTGGTAACACGGGTTGCCCCCCGCTGATGATAATGAAAGTCATACCGTCATATACCGTATACCGGGGTATTAGGTAATCAAGGTATAACGGTATGAAAAAAGTCATACCGCCCAAGCCTACTGTCTATCTGTATGTCGTGTATGTCATATGATGAATTGAAAATGGGGGACCCTGATGTAAACAAGACGAAAGTCTTTCTCTGGTCTGCATCCCCTTAACAATTGTATGTATTGAGCTGTACTGTACTGTACCCATTCTGCAATCTGTTAATACACTTTTCAATCAATCAATACATACGGGCCAGGATCACATGGGAACAGTCCTCAGAGAGTCATTTTGTATTGTAGGGCAAAATCAAAACACATATGATTGTAATTTGTAATTCAGAAGTCCACTGCATGTGTTCAAGTCCATGATATGTATAGAATTATGATTTTCCTCATCCCTGTTTCCATGTTTTGGTTGGTCGACTACATTTGACAGAAAAGCCAAGTCTAACAAGGCAACCTGCGGTTTTGTCCCCTCTGCTCGTTATCTGTGTCTTTCAAATGAGACACCTAGCCCCTAACCCTCTATGGCCCCCTACTGGAGAAAGAGGGACGAGGGAGCATGATGGGGACACAGCCCAAAGCTAACAGTAGTAGTGCTGTATTTCATATAAACCCCTGCCCAGGGACCACATATGCAAATGAGGTTGAACCTAACCTTGGTGCAATTTTAAAGTTGTGCACAGTCCCTGTCAAACTAAACATGGAGGTGTAAGAGTAGGTGTGGAGTAGGTTTCAGGGCTCGTACAGACTGAAGTGTGGTCCCATTGCTTTACATTTGTTTTGTCGCTAACTAATATGAAGAACAGCATGGACAGTGGTGAGAAAGGTATTTTATTATTGGTAAGTAGGACATACGTCCCTCAATTCTAAAGTTACCTTACCAGGGAATGCCATAAATATAAAGAAATTTGAGAGCACAGTATGTTCATGTCACATCATAGATTGACATTAATATGCTGATAATGTGTGTGTCTTTCTATCTTTCTATTCTATTCTGTTCTATTTCTATTCTGTATTTTGTAGGTAGCATGCACTATGGGCTTTTAGACACAGCTCAAGCTTTTTCAGTGTGAACCTCTGATGCCCTCTGGTGGTGACAAGTGGGCTTGTAGATACAATCAGCTGGTAGTTAGTTATGGCGAGGACATCTGCTGGCCTGCCTGGCTCTGTCTGTCACTGGGTGTAACTGCTCTGCTGTACCACCAGACATGCTGTTAGGGTGAGCCAGTAGACCACACACACTCCTGGGACATTGCTATGCAATGTCGTCACATCTGACAAATTGGGCTGGAGAAGCGACATCCTTTTCACCAATACACACACACACACACACACACACACACACACACACACACACACACACACACACACACACACACACACACACGCGCAAACACACACACACACGCAAACACACACGCAAACACACACGCAAACACACACACACACACACACACACACACACATACACACACACACGCACACACACACACACACACAATACACTCTCTCTCTCTCTCTCTCTCTCACACACACACACACATGCGCGCACACACACACAGGAAAGACATGGCCTCATCCTCATTATAAGAGGGTGGGGGAAATTGAGAGAATTAGATGGGTGGGTCTCGAGGTAGAAGACCAGACAGAAGGAAATTGTCACTCAAGGACCCTTTCAGAGGAAATGATGTCGCAAAGGAGGAGAGGATGATCTTTTATGTGCTCCTCTTTCCAACGAGAGAGCAGTAAGCATTGGCAACAGGCTGTAGATGATCTTTTATGTGCTTCTCCTTCCAACGAGAAAGCAGTATGTGTTGGCAACAGGCTGTAGATGATCTCAGTAAAGGCAATGAGATGCACGCAATAAAACCACTGCAGGCTGATCACAAGCAGAAACGACCAGCCAGGTCCACAACATGTGAGCCACACACACAGATCCACAATCCAATCCAAGTTGTTTGCATTCATTTCTAGGGGTGGGAATCACCAGAGACCGCACAATACAATACTACCATGATACTTCCTCATAAGCCCTAGCCCTATTTTCTGAAAATCCGCCTAAAAATACATACCTAAGTAAATGGAAGATTGCTCCACTTCTACAAGGTCCATTTGCATGTTCTTGGTATCTAGGGACATCTATGGATCTCAGGGAATGTATTCCGAGTGTCAGAAATAGTTTGTCTGTTACTAGGCTTGAGTAAATTGTGATGAAACAAAGGATAATATAAATTATGATTTTTCTTTGCATCTTTGACGGTGAATAACACCATGCTAAGAATGACCAGACATGGGAAATTGCAAATCTAAGCAAATGAATAAAGGTAAGATGATTAAACAGAAGGTTTTGTAGATACAGTACTGAATTTTGCCATCCGGACACAATTTGAAATATTATTATAGAATATAGAATATCAGGCCTATAAATGACCTATAGCCAAGTCGCACATCTATGGATTGGGCCAAATCTTCTCTTTCCAATGGCAGAGTTCAATTTGGATTTAGTATCCCCAGGCGTGCAGCAAGAATCGTGAATGAAATCTACTGTAAATACAGTTACTTTTTATTATGGAAACTGGTCCGCCATTTTTATTGCAACGCAGATTTTTGCTAAACGTTCACAGAAAGGTAGATAAACGAACTGCGTTCTAATTTATGCCAATAACGTTCAGTTTGGTGGTAGATAATCCCAAAAAATAAGAGAAATAAAAAAGTTCCTCCACAAGTCATTTGATTGACATGAGCTGGGCTTGATTTGATTTGATTTAGATTTTATTACGGATCCCCATTAGCTGGTGCCATAGCAACCAGCTAGTCTTCCTGGAGTCCACACAAAAAAAACACACAAAAACAATTATTATTGCAAATATGTTTTATTAAAGGTCAGTACTCAACACACAATGCATAATGAAACTAACAATTAAGATGGCTAAAATGACATTAAATTTTTTTTTAAATACTTTACAGTGTTAAATACAATTTAAGATTTTTTTTAAAAGTCAATCTACTGTAAATGCAGCAGAGGTTTTGAGGCAGGTTATTCCAAAGAGTTAATGCTCTAAAAATAAAATATGTCCTTAAAGCGTTGGTTTTTGGACCTGGCAAATCAAGCTGCCCACTACTGGAACCGTAAGGTTATGTATATAACCAAGTTCTATGAATTATGGTGACGCTCAGCGTCATCTGCACGCACTTCACTTCGTGCACGAGCACTGAATAAAAAATTCCACAATGTACCTTTACATCCCAACATTCGTCTGGCCACACCCCTATCCGCTTACCTTCATAAGCAGGTGTGTGGTCACCTACTCGCCTCCTTCCCAAACTTTCACCACAAGGTGAGATCAAGGGCCGCAGTGGCGTCCTGACACTGAGCGTCACCATAATTCATAGAACTTGGTTATATACATAACCTTACGTTCTATTTCATTATGGCTGCCGCTCAGCGTCATCTGCACTACAGGAGCTGAGCGGGAGCCTGAAGCTCGACAAATGTACCCCGCTGAGGCCCCCCACAACCATCAGACCGGAGAGGACCGAGCCCCCCGACCCTCCCTAATGGAGGATACCCTCCCTATTGGAGGACGGGAGGGAGACGGATCCGACCATGCGAAGAGGAACTCAAGCAACTCAACGCACAGGGTGAGCAGATCGTGGCTTGACCCCACGACTACGCACACGCACAACCCGCATGCCACCAGGGAACGAACGGAAGGAACAAACCTCGTTACTGCCCCCAAAATCACGGGGTCAAGAGCAACCCCAACCCCGTGGCAAGCCGTAGCAGCGGAGCGCGAAGGAAGACCCAGTCCCACTGAAGGGACTGGATCCCCTGGAAAAAGGGGGGCCCGGAGAGGTCAATGACGCCAGGCATCAAGACCCCACCAGGCGGTCACTTAGTGACACCGCTCCCCACATCGCCAGCGTATTCGGATAGGGCCCCTCCAAGAGCGGGCCCTTTCCCCCCAATAGTACACCGCCTGGCACACTGACCCTGCAACACATGCAGTCAGCATGGCCGTAAAGCACTCAAAAAAGGTTACCCAACGGAAGCAGGCAGCGCACCGGGGAAACCAGGCAGCAGGCTGTAGACCTGAGCCTGGAGCACTGCGGACGAGACAGGCACCAAAGGGGTCAACTGAAAACAGCCCCCCCGGCGGAAGGGGCGTATGCTGGCGTTGTTGAGCACCATGACAAAGCCTCCATAAAAAAAAACCCACCCAGAGGGGTCGAGGCAGAGAAGGCTGACACGATTGGCAGACGTCATGAACGTGCAGGGGCACACTCAACCGGGTAACCCGGGAGTTGACTCTGCTCCAACACACCAGGGAATCAACCACCCTCTCGGTACACAGACGGTGTGGTTGTTCCTATAACCCCTCAAGAAAAAAACTCCAAAACACACCTGCGGGTATACACCAGCTATACTGCAGTACAAGTGTTTCAGTTTCCAAAAAGGGTTATCCCAGGCCTACGGTTTCAACTTCGGACCGGGCCCGGCGGCTCGGGAAGCACACAGGGTTACCAGAGGAGGTCCAGAAGACCACCCCAACAGCCCCCTCTTCGCCATGCGTGAGAGAGGAGCGAAAGAAAGGAGAACCAGTCCCTTAGGATAGTGCCAGGTACAACGTTTACCCAACAAAGGGTCTCCATAACGCCTAACCCTGTAACACCCGGGCCGACCCGGCATTTTTCCCCCCGAAAAAAGCACAAGTCCCTCAGGGTACCAGAACAGCAGATCTGCATCCCCGGCGGACAACGGGTTAACTGACCTGGACCAGCGCGACCAGAACCAATCCCGTGCCCTAACCACGCCGACATGCCCACTCCAGAAGAGGGGGTAGGTATGCGTGTTGATCTAAAACATGAAAAGAGGGCGCCACCCAGACGGTCCCATTTGTACCGCGCTCAGTGGCCCACCCCAAGGGCGTGAGACCCCTCTAACTATCTATTCCGTTAACATCCCCCAGATATGAACGAGAATTCATCGAGACAACCTAGTAAACTGGCGCTCGGAAGAGACAAAACTCCATCCCAGTTGCCCTATAAAAACGCTGTTTTAATAACGAGCAACCAAGGCACACTTAGCCCCCTGCGTGATTCTTAACAGAAACACCCCGAGCCAGCACTATGTACGCGTCGAGACCCAAACACATCAATGGATAGTCTAGCAAGACACCAGACATTGTTCTTCCAAGTCGCCTGGGAGAACGACACAGAGCCGTTGTGCTTCATGTTCTTTCCTCTTTTTATTTAAAAAAGAAAGAAACACAGACTGACATGAATCCCACGTGACGCAGCTGAGGGTAAAAATGGTTTACATTTTTACATCCCGCCACCCTCGCCACAGGGAGGAGACGGAAATCCCCAGAGTGACTTCCTACGCGAGCTGTATAGATTGAAAAGAATATATTGCAACATTGAGCTATGTAACACTTGGGTTAGAGCTCTCCGAGGAGGAGGCACTGAACCAATAATCAATAATCGAATTGAATCGAATACACACACAATAGAGCAGAACTCCTTTTTTGAAGTTCTACTCACCTTGACAATCTGAGGAGGAGGCTCTGAACTCTGAGGAGGCTCCCTCACTGGGAAGGAGAGTCCGAACTCACAAAAGGCACTTCTCCCTGAGGAGGAGCTTCGTGAGGAGGAGCTCTGACAACTCCCTGAAACAGATCCATAACGTGGACCTGAACAACCCACGGAAGTCCTACCAAAAGAGACTCGCTCAGTGACGTACTCTATGGCGGGGGAATTTCCGCGGTGCACACGCCCAATCTTCCAGGGCGTGGGACCAGGAAACTCCCCCCCCCCCCCTACCCTGTAACGTGCCGAACAGCAACGTGATAGGAACCTTGAAGGACAGGTGGTTTTAACCCCTGACCAACAGAAAAAGGGGGAGGAAAGGATTACCAGTTCACCCCTTTACGACCCCTCACCCATGATACGATGTAATGACAAATAGAGCATGACACAGTCATAGCATGCTACATGAAGCATCTAACAGCCTCACATAGCTCATGCGCTAACCTGCTACCTGAGTTTTACTAAGGAAAAACACAGAACAGAGAGGGCCCCTTTAAGAACCCTGGTCCAGACTTACACATGTGCTTCTGTGGGCCAAACCTAACCCAGTTGTGTCACAACGACACACACAACCCTTCATCACAACAAAAAATGGCAAAAGTACACTCTTACTATAGAGGAATGCCGTTTTTCATAACGAGAGAAGACAGAAGTCCTCGATTATGTATTGGCCACAGGCCTTGCTAAGCACACATGATAAGTGACCAAACAACCTTTTCTTTAGGAAAAAAAATTCTCAAGCAGAAAGCACAACCCCAGCAATTAAGCTGAGGGTTACATCGTATCCCCACAAACACAGTGACACAATATATTGTAACCAACATGTCTGAGAGGAGGGGGGGGGAGCCCCAGGGAACCGGGGGGTCACCCCTCCTATCTTACCCTTGATACGACCAAGGCGAACAGGCACCTCTGTTAATGTGTGAACATGCTGTTCATTGTCATCACAGGCTGAGAAAAAAGATTCATTCCTCAATCACATGTCACTAAGCATAGCTTTACAGGTTAACACTATGGCGTCCGTCCACGTATATATACGGGTTTTGAAAAAGCGCGATGTGGACCAGAGCCACGAGTATATACGTGACGAGTTGTTATTGTTTTATTCCTTATTTATAGCGCTTCCTAGGTGCCCGATCCACTACCAGCCTCTTTTCAGATATTTGATTTTCGAAACATGCAGTACCGGCCAAACCCGCTTAGGGGCGCCATCGCTCCACTGCCGTATCATTGTGAATTTCTTTTATTTTTTTTAAGTACAGTCCTGTGGGCGGATCATAGTTCCCTGATTCCAGCCGAACATCCTCCATCTTGGATTAGTTTGGCGAGCGTTTTTTTCAGCATGGCATAATGGGATTTATGATTAGCCAATGTGCATATCGATCTACCAGAATCCGATGAGTGGTGAGGAAATGCTGCCGGCGATCACATGGCCTGACGGTAGGATAATATTACCCCAAATTACAGCTGGATTGGACATTGTTTTAAAACCTAACGTGATCGATCAGTGAACATGGCTGATTGAATGCACACTATATTGCTAATCAATAATAGTAATCAGCGTTCCCCGCCGCCCCCATTTCATCCATAGATGCTCTGTAATAGTCCGGATGCTATGCAGTTTGTTTTATTTCATTCGTATATATACAGCAGAAATGGCGTTTGATATAACGGCGCCAACGTTTAGCCTATTATCTAAGCTCCCGGGAAAAAAGTCTAGACAAAAAGTGTGTTATACCTTATATTCACGACGCTATAAAATGACAACCAACCGATGGATTTTTATTTTCTTTACGCCATCATTATGAAGGCACGGTTTATGCACTCAATTGACAATGAGAATGGACAGATAGCAATACTATAAAGTAGGGCTGTCTTAAATACTTCGAAGCTTCGAAGCTTCGTTCGATGGCACAAGCTTCGATCATTAAAAAAAAATCGAAGTTTAAAAATAAAAAAAATAAAAAAAAATATCAAACTTTTTTTTTTTCTGTTATTTTTTTTTTACTTCGATTTGTGTGTGTGTGTGTGTGTGTGTGTGTGTGTGTGTGTGTGTGTGTGTGTGTGTGTGTGTGTGTGTGTGTGTGTGTGTGTGTGAACTACCCATCCCAGTTAGGACAGCCGAATCCCGTCCAATCTTTCGCCGTCGACTAAAGACTCACTTCTTCAACCATTATCTGAAATGATAAAAAAAATAAAAATAATAATCTAACCCTGACTAACCTTACTGTCATGCACTTGTCCTAATAAACGAACCTACACTGTAACACGCAACACTTTGATGAACATTGTTACTCAGCTGATAGAGTTGTACCCTTCTTGCTGTCTTGTCGTACAGAACTTGTAAGTCACTTTGGATAAAAGCGTCAGCTAAATGACTAAATGTAAATGTGTGTGTGTGTGTGTGCGCGCGCCTTGTAGAATTCCACACATAAGAAAGAAAGATACTGGGATGAATAAACAAAATAGGAAATAAAATGTAGAAATGCATGCAATCCATAAATAAATATGAATCTCCATATATGAAATATAACATTTAGATAAGGTGCTACTGAGATGTTTTGGTGAGTTCTTTGTTTTTTTGTGGAAGTTGCCCTTCTTAAAAATGCATGAACATTCACTGATAATTGGTCTGTAGTGGAGTCTACAAGGTCGACATTGCCGGACCATGTAGAATCTGGACCTTGTAGACTGACATAATTCTGTGCATAGTTTAGTCTACACAGGCCATATTTCAAATAATCAAAATCTTACTTCATTCATCTTAAACATTCTTGATTTGGGGGATTGGTAGTTCCCATGAAATCTGAAGTTGTTCAAACGACAACAGCGATCCACCTTGAATTAAATCACACAGCCGAGTGAAACCTTGTTGGCTGCGTCACAGTCACGAAAGGGGCTACTTTATTTATAGAGCACATTTAAAAACAACAAAGTTTACGAAAGTGCTGTACAAGTCCCACAACATAAGATAATAATAAAAAAAAAAAAAACATTAAAAAAAGAATATTAAAAAAATATATAATTTTTTTTTCTTTTTCGAAGCTTCGAATTAAAATCGAAGCTCGGCCCCGAAGCTTCGATTGCCAAAAAAAGCTTCGAAGGTCAGCCCTACTATAAAGCATAGATATAGTTAAAACAAAACCAACATGTTTGTTTACATTCCGTGGTCCCCTGCACCATATTAGACGGGTCCAAGCCGGTCGTCAAAGTGTTAATAACCCTTTTAGTTGTGAGTTCACCCACGGTACAACGTTACATGAACACACATGTTCTCATCATAACCAAACCAGTTCATTTTTACACATGTAAAAAACAACGCCGATTTACTACAGAGAGAAGCTATACCAGTGACAAGACAATTCACACACAACACGGGTCGTATCCTCAATGTATTGCAGCAACACATGTTTTGGAAACATCGTTATTACAAAACATTTAGAAGGGAAGAAAAGAAGAAGTGTTTAAAGTCCAGAGGACTCCTACCTTCACCCTGAACGCAGGCCGAGAGAACAGCAACACTGGCTAACGGGACACCGAGTTGAACCCAGCATCTCCTGCGCCGGTGACGAGGGTATGTCCGCAACGCCACCCAGCCGCCGTTCTCCATGTTGACGAAGTCCTCGCTGGCACTGGCACCCGGGTGTAGGGTCGACTAACATCCTCTGGCAAAGATGACGTCATAGTCAGAGTGTTTAAGGCATGTTATAGTCACAGAACGTTTCAGCAGTGTAGCATTAAGCTAACAGCCGTCCGACTGATAGCAACAAGCTAACGTTTACTAGCCTGGTGAACACAACGAGCTAGCGCCGCAGCTAACAGCTGACTGGCTAACACCAGTAAGCCACAACTAGCACGCCAGCTAAGCAGCTATCACCTGAACTGTACACAACGACATAACAAGCCACACTTCAGACAGGCCGCTGTCCAAGTCCCTCCCCATCCTAAGAGGGAAAAGAAAAAGAAATGTCAAACACAGTTTTCAACTGTGATTTACCAGACATACAGCGGAGCCAGCACAATTCCCATCCGGGCTGCAGCCGACTTTGAGCATGGAACTCCCGATAAAGAAGATCCTATGCCCACATTTCCTCGTTAGGGTGTACTTCCACATTTATGTGAAAGATGGGGCCTGCACGGGACAGAGAAGCATCCACTCGTCCAGAGAAACCCGGGTTTTTCCCAGGTCTTGGTCGCGGCCCAGTAGGTTGACCATCATGGGCGTCAGACCAAGATCCTCCGTCCGAACTAGCTCCACTTTCTCAGAATATTCTCTTTTTTTTTGTGTTACATAATGTAAAATTACAGATTCATACCTTCAAAATAAGCCATCAATTGTCAAATTTGAGACGATAGTTTTCAATCAATGTCCTATCAAACATTCTGGTAAAATCCTAACTACTTTTCAGGATAGGACTTGAACAGGATCCAAGTTCATTCAGCTATCTGATGAAAGAACTACACTCCCAGAATTCAATGTGATCAATGTCACTAGAACCATTCACACCTGGAGCAAAGGCCCAGTCGTTCCTTTGTTATTCCAGTGAATGGACCCAGCAGGAGGCCTAGCCTAGCGACAAGTGGCCACTACATAGTTGGGTATTGTATCCATACAATACCCAACATATGCACAACAATTACCATGATTTTACTGTGTTTACAGTATAGTGTATTTTAGAGAGAGATAGAGAGAGAGAGAGAGAGAGAGAGAGAGAGAGAGAGAGAGAGAGAGAGAGAGAGAGAAGAAAGAAAGAAAGAAAGAAAGAAAGAAAGAAAGAAAGAAAGAAAGAAAGAAAGAAAGAAAGAAAGAAAGAAAGAAAGAAAGAAAGAAAGAAAGAAAGAAAGAAAGAAAGAAAGAAAGAAAGAAAGAATTATTATTATTAAATAGAATAATTTTCTATAGGCTTGCCGTGGTAGTCAGTGATACTGGTGTCATTCTGTGTTCAGGCATCCATACTTATTGAAAAAATGCTCATATCCAAAAGTAGTAGATAGATATAGGTCATACATGTAGGTATGCACTTGTCCTAATATACTAACCTACACTGTAGCACTCAACACTTTGATGAACATTGTTACTCAGCTGATAGAGTTGTGCCCTTCCTCAATAAAGCCTTTTTGAATTGAGAGAGAGAGAGAGAGAGAGAGAGAGAGGCGACGTCATCTTTCCTTCACAAAGCGCATCGATGCGTAAGCTGTCAACTAAAGCAGTCCGTGTGCGGGTGACCAAAACACCAAACTCGTCACACAGCAGCCAGTGGCTGATACTGTAGTTCACGTAGTCCACTTGAATGAACTGCGAGAGATAATTCATATACACACACGCACTCTGCCATACAGTAGTTAATGTTTTAGCGCGACGTGGGTATACAGGACTGGCGAGGATGAAAAGCATGTTATTGGAACCGCTGCTGCGGAGTTTCTGTTGCACATAGAAGCAGACTCGACATGAGTTGTTACAGAGCTGGTCCACGCTGCGTCTCAGCGCACACACACACATACACACACACCACATTATTCTGCGAAGCAGCTCAGTGCACACACATACACAACGACTGCAAAAGTATTATTGCAAGAGATAATTCATACATATTATGAAAAGCCGATGCCGATCTGTTGTTTAGAATTTGGATGGGGGGTAGCGAGTCTCTGATACCTCTCACCTCTGCAGGGTCTAACACCTATTCACAGCGCACACGCTTCTCTTGTGTGTGTGCGCGCGTGCGTGTATGTGCGTTTCGTGACGCGCTGTAGTTCTCTGGCAAACGGAGATAATTACAATCATACCATCTAGCAAGAATTAAACGTATTTACAAGTCGTATTACGTTTAGCAAGTAAGGAGACATATATAGTACATGTCAAAGCACTCGAAATTGTAATTTTTTTCTATTTTTACAGATTTCTGAAAAGCGCGACTTCCAGAGCATTTATGAGTCATTCTTGTATTTTATTTTTTTATTCTTTTTTAAAACAAACATATAAACAAACATGACAACACACGATAAGATATACAAGCATTAATTGTCAGGGCACATCCAATGAGATCACATTTTGGTTAGTTGTTTTATATAAGATATACCCATAATACCTGTTATCTAAAAAAAAACCCTACATACATATGCTCAGCTCGAAACCCCCCCTCCCGGACCCCACCTTGAGAAGTACCTCCACTATCCCTCGCACCTAACCAGACACTACCATTATAAGCTAGCTTTTATTCTCTCCACCACTTCTAACCACATTGACATTTTGGATTCATTGAGACCCAGAATTCTTGCTGTAGATATTTCATGGTAAATTACATCGAGATATGTAAGAAACCAAACTTTACGGCACATTTTTTCCGGTTGAAACCAGCGTGATGCGATCAGCTTTTTGGCTACTGTGATACCCGATAAAACCAATCTCTTTAGCTGTGGATTCACTGCAAACTCAAAAACATCGTTCAACAGCAATACCGAGGGGTGTACAGGTATATTCCAAGATACGAGTTTTGATATTTGTTGGGTCACATCTTTCCAGAATGCCTTAACTGGTGAGCAGTCCCAATACATGTGCATAAATGTCCCTTCGTCCCCATTTGTACATTGGGTGCATTTGGAATCTTGTTTGAGCCCCATTCGGCACAGTCTTATAGGAGTCAAGTATGTCCTGTGAATATAGTTAAGATTGATTTGTTGATGATCCGGGTTCCTTGATGTAAGTCGGACATTTGCCCAGGCTCCTTGCCAATCAAAGTCATTTTCCAGGTCTGGTATATCCCTCCTCCAGACAGAGTCAAGTTGGAGGGTTTCATACGAGGACGTTAGTAATTGATGATAAAATTCTGAAACAAAACCTCTCGATGTCTCTCTTGAGTAGAAGAATTTGTGGTATCTGTGGTGTTCAATTGGTCTGTCTAATGGAACACCGTGAGACTTCAAACATAGCTCTAACTGTTTGTGAAAAAGCCATGTGGACTTGGTGAGATTAAATTTTTTGCGTATTTCTTTATCACTACAAAAACCCTGTTTGTTAAAAATATCCCCTAATGAGTGTATGCCTTGCTTTTCCCATATAGGGAATCTTATAGGTCGTTTTCCAATTAAGAGAGCATTGTTATTGAATAAGGGAGTATGGTTGTGCCATTCTTGTGGGTTAGGATTTTTTTTTTGTGATTCACGCCATATCCGGATCGCATGAGTAATTATGGGGCCAAATTTTCGTTCACAGTGCTTGATTGGTAGTTTAGTGTATGCTATGTCCTTCAGTCTATGTGGGGCTACTATGTTTTCTTCTATTTTCCTCCAAGATGCTAATGCTTGGGAGTCAAACCATGTTGTCAATGGACTTAATGAGTACGCCTTAAAATATAGGAAAAAATCTGGAAATGCCATGCCACCATCTGCTTTATTTCTCTGTGCGGTGGATCTTTTTATACGTGGTGGTTTGTTATTCCAAATAAATTTGTATGTGGAGGAGTGTAATCTTTTCCAGTAACCCTCTGGAGGGGGTAACGGTAGCATTGAACAGAAGAAGTTGATTTTAGGTAGTACATCCATCTTAACTATTGATATCCGTGCTTGTACTGTGTTCTTAAGTTTTGCCCATCTATCAAGGTCGTCTTTGATTTTGTTTTGGATTTTTGTGTAGTTGTGCTTCACCGTTTGTCTTATGGTAGGGAATATTTCCACTCCCAAGCATCTGAAATGTTTTACCATCGGTATCTGTCCTGGGAGGGTTGTATCTTTTTTTGCAGGGGTGTTAAGTGGAAGGAAAGCCGACTTCGGCCAATTTATCTTAAATCCCGATAAATCACCAAAGTCCTCAATCAACTTGAGCAGATGAGGCAATGTGGTGTTGGGGTTTTTCATGAACAATATTACATCGTCCGCATATAAACAATTTTTTTGTTGTGTGCCCTTGATTACGATAGGTTCTATGGATTGGGATTGTCTTATATATTGTGCTAACGGCTCTAATGATAGATTGAACAGACCGGGACTAAGAGGGCAACCTTGTCTGGCTGAGCGCGATACCGGAAAGATATCGGAGATGATTGTGCCTGTTATAATCATGGCCGATGGGTCTTTGTATAATACTTTAATCATATCGATGAATCCTTTTCCTAACCCCATCCTTTCTAGCACTGCCCACAGATACGACCATTCCAGCCTGTCAAAGGCCTTCATAGCATCCAGGGACAGTATCGCCTTAGGTATGGTATCCTCTTTGTCGGCATCAAGTACGTGCAGTATACGTCTTATGTTCTCAGTGATCAGGCGGCCTCCTATGAAGCCAGTTTGGTCCGGGTGAACTAAAGACGTCATATGCTTTTGTAATCTGATGGCTAATACCTTAGAGTACAGTTTGATATCCGAGGAGGCTTACAGGTCTATAACTACCGCACTCGTTGGGGTCTTTGTCTTTTTTAAGGAGGACTGTTATGAGTGCAATATTGTCGGTTTTATGGAAGTTCCCCTCTTTGACTGAGTATAAGATCATATTTAGTAATAAGGGGCCAATTATGTCCCAACAAGAAAGGTACATTTCTGATGGGAAACCGTCTCTTCCTGGAGCCTTACCACTTTTCATTGCGGTTATGGCCATCTTGAGTTCCTCTAGTGTAATCGGTATTTCTAACTGTTTAGCGTCATCCTCTGAAAGTTTAGGGAGAATAATTTGATTAAGAAATGTGTCCATTTTGTTTTGATCGAAGGTCATTTCTGATTTATATAAATCGGAGTAGAATACTTTGAATGTATCGTTTATTTTTACCGGATCTGTTACAAGTACTTGTTGTGCTCTAATGGTAGTTATATCTGCAAATGTTGCATTAATTCTTAATCGCATGGCTAATAGGTGGCTGGGTTTGGAACCATGGGAGTACTGCTGTTGTCTTGTGCTGCGTATTTGTATTTCCGATTGTTGTCTGTATATGTCATTGATCTCTATTTTTAGTACGTTAACTTGATTTTCTAGTCGAGTTGAGTTGTTGTATTTCAGAGAATTAAATAACGTTGAGTAAAGCGTTTCCAGCTCATCCAGTTTTGTGTTTTGATTCTTGCGCATTTTGGAGGAAAAGCTATCCGTGAAGTCTTTGATCATTCCCTTTACCGACATCCATATTATTCTGGGGTCTTGCACCGAGTTTACATTCTCCCGTTGGAATACTATAAGAGCTTCTTTGAGTTGTGTAATGAATTCCTTGTTGTTAAGCAGCAACGAGTTAAATCGCCATCTTGGGGCTCGGGAGGATAGTATACCAAATGTACCTTTAAGGAGTAAATAACAGTGATCTGATAGTGCGTTGGGTATCATTTCCACTTCATAATTATCAAATAGTTTCTGTGATGCAAAGACATAATCTATTCTGGATAGTGTCTTATGTCTCGCAGATCGACAAGAGTACTTTCGGGTCGTGGGGTTAAGTAACCGCCATAAGTCCTTTACACCTGTAATCTTTGACCAATCCTTTAATGCCTTCGATGAATTCTTTTGTTCGCTGGAAAAGGCGAGGTAAGATTTGTCTATCCTTGGGTTCCAGATGGCATTAAAATCCGCTCCTATTATAAATGAGTAATCGGGAATGTCTAACATTGCATTGGTTAGTGTAGTGAAGAAATCTTCTTCGTACAAATTTGGGGCGTATACCGCTATCAACGCTATTTTCCTGTTCTTATGTTCAATCTTAGCTATAGTTATCCGACCTTCTACATCAGACCATACTCCCTTTAGTACAATATTCAACTTACGTTTAACGACTATTGCTACACCCCGAGTTCTCGTACCAATAGAGGAGTGACTGATATTATGGTATATGTTGTCCGCTAATTTACCTATGTCTTTCCCTAGAATGTGTGTTTCGCTTAGCAGAGCAATGTCCACATGTTCTTTTTTCATCAGTGTGAGCACGCTTTTGCGTTTAAGTTGGTTATTTATTCCCCCGGTGTTCCATATCATTATATTCAAACTAGCCATAGTCTATACATGTTGCATTGTAATTTTTGGTAATGCTTCTAGAGTGCGAGGCAATACTAGATATACATCCCACTAGTGAGGTCCCGTTGAGAGCCGAGCTTAAAAACATACATATATACAAATAAAAATCCCCTACCCTTCCCTCCCACCGAGAGTCGTACAGGATTGTGTTCCATGAACACAACCTTTGCGTATGACTCTCTCCCTTGCACCACCGGATATCCCAGAATGATCCAATTATCCTTAACATTCCTATGTATACCATAGGATCTAACACTCTAAATTCTACCATAAGTAGAATGTCGACTGTGGCTTGGCCACTTACCCGTAAAAAATAAATAAATAAAAATTTAAATGAGATAAACTAAAAATAAAGACCAAAAATAAGCTTCAATTGTCATGCCTTAATCACTTACATTTTATATGAACTTGTAATTTATAGTAATTTATAGTAACCCATGAATAATATGAAGGTATTGAACTGAAGAGAGAGCCTCAATAAATCAGAGAGAGCGGATGAAAAAGAAAGAAAAAAAAAAAAACAAGTAAAAGGAAGAGAACATTAACTTAGATCTTAAAAGAGCATTGCTATGCTTAAACATCTAAAGTATTAATTGGAGAAGTAGTGAAATTATTTCCCATTAATAAAAAAACAATTTTTAAATACGTATATGCAGCATTTCCCCCGACCGGGGTGGGCGATGATCGTTGTGTAGAGTGATCTTTCAGCCGGCCGGCTATGATGGCTCTGTGGTTTTGCATCTAGATAGCTGTTGATTATTCCCCCGAGGGGCTTCTGGTAGAATGAATGACCACGTATTGCTGATATTCCAGAATGCTCCATATGTCAAAGAATGCTTCGATGTTCTAGATTATTCCAATATGTCATTTTTACATTGTCTGAATGTTCCAGTATGTTCTGGAGTGTTCCAATCTTAAATCCAATATGTCCGCAATAATATACACGTCGGGGAAAGCATTCAAAAACTCTGAGCACGTAGGTCTCTCTGTCCCAAATCCTCGAATATTAAAGGTTGTACTATATGGTGACCTTGCATAACTGAGATTTAAAAGGCCATTTATACACTAATCTGCTCCTGTTCAGACAGGAATTTGGCTGCCTCTTCAGGCGATTTGAGGAGAACTTTTGCTCCTTGTTTGTCGACGGCGCGAAGTATTGCAGGGTATATTAGTAGGGGTCTGTATTTCCCCAGGTATAGTTGAGACATCACCGTCTTGAACTTGGCACGCAGTTCCACTACATCACGACAATAATCTTCAAAGCAGTGTATTGGTACCTCCATGTGTTTCAGATTGCCTTTCATCCTGCGAATTCCACGCATAATCATTTCTTTTATTCTGACTTGGCGCAGTACAACTAATATCACTCTGGGCTTAGCGTTGCTGTCACTGGAACGGGGTCCCAATCTGAAGCACTCATCCACCTCCGGTATTTTAGGAAGGATTCCTGTTCCCAAGATTTTCTGTAATTCTGTGGCAAACTCTTCAGGGTTTTCACATCTCACTGATTCGTCCAGACCGACAATGCGAATATTCAGCCTGCGTTTTTGATATTCCATCTCGAATATTTTGGCTTTCTGTTCTTTATTGATTCGCGTGAGCTCCTCCGTTATTTCGCTGAGCTCCGTCTTGATTTCATTGTAGTTCCCCTTCATCTCGGCAGTTAGGTTAACTGTGTTAGCCTCTACTTCCTTGTAGATGTGAGTGAATTTGATTTCGTGGGCTTCCACTACTTTCTCCAGAGCCTCGGTGCGTTTATTCTGTGCGTCGGCGTCCGCTCTCAGCGCATCAATTTTGCCTTCAATAGATTCTTTAATAGCATCTACTTTTTGAGTTATTATCTTCTGTGATTCTGTGATCATTTCCTCCATTCTCTTCTCTGTGATCATTACCTCCATTCTCTTCTCCATTGTCTTCCCCATTTCCTCCATTTTCCGGATGATATGATCGGTATCTGCGGAGGTCTTTGATGGGGTTGAACTTGAAGCGGCCTCTGTCGAGTCAATACTTTCTGCTGTCCGCTGTACGTATCCTGGGTCCCGCTGCGGGACCTCTTCGACTAGTTTTTGGTCTTTCCTTGGGTCTTTCCTTGGTGGCATCTCGATTCTTTTGGTCAATATAGTTAGTTGATAGTCTCAGTTGATATATGCGTCAAGTTTTAAACGCATTAATGATATATAATTATGATTTTAAAACGAAAAAAAAAATAACGGGTGAGCAGCTGTGTCACATGCGACCTACTCCATTCTATAGCTAAACCGGAATTTATGAGTCATTCTAAATCCCTTTGTTCTCCGCCGACGGGTGCAATAAGCCCTGTCGACTTAATTAAGAAGCCGAGCAGAGGACCCCAGTCTGGAGTCGGCGTTCGTAAAATTGTCAGCTAACCCCCATAGCATACCTAGACAACCAGAGCTCGCAAGCAAAACAATACTCACCCCACCCGGAAGCAAACCGATTTCTCACAACAGCCGGTGCTTCCTACAGTCCAGCTATATGACCGGAGGGCAACCCCATCCAGCCGCAGCAAGGAGGACTGCAGTCGGGGAGTACATCAGCGGCGCGAGCCCCTAATACGAAAAAGCCGGTGGAGGTCAGAATGATCATCATCTTCCAGACACTCCAGTGACGAAGACAATATCGCCGTATTTTCTCGAAAATAGTGAGAGAGAAAATAAAGATATGATGTCAACGTATCTTCCCGTTCCAACTTTCTTCAGCTAACAACCTCGTCAAGTGTGGGATCTACTGAAGGCACTTCCATGTGGTGAAAGGGAAGAAGGAGGCGAGTAGGTGACCACACACCTGCTTATGAAGGTAAGCGGATAGGGGTGTGGCCAGACGAATGTTGGGATGTAAAGGTACATTGTGGAATTTTTTATTCAGTGCTCGTGCACGAAGTGAAGTGCGTGCAGATGACGCTGAGCGGCAGCCATAATGAAATAGAACTAGTCTAGTGTAATGCTCATGCACAGTATTACTAAAAACAATCTGTTTGACAGTTATTGAGTTTAAATATCTCCTCCCGTGATGTCATTAGAGGACACTGAATCCTTGTGTTGTGTTAATTACAGCTCAATGAAATTATGTGGTTGAAAAAATTTAGATAAGGATAAGAGATGAGATTGCAATAGCGATTGCTATTTACATCATTTCAATCATTGAGCTGTAATTAACACAAGGATATAGTGTTCTCTGGTGACATCACTGGTGGCCCTATTCAAACACATTAACTCTCAACTGTAAAACATGCATGTGTGCAAAACAGTTTTTTTTGTGTCGTTTTACGGTCACGAAACAGGGAGTTCTATGATAGTATGAAGTATTGCAAGTCTAGATATTACAATAGATCACAATTGTTATGTGAAATCAAGGCCTTTCAGACTTTCAAGCAGTGAAGTCAACCCTTTTTTTCTATTTTTAAGAACATAAATTGACAGGCCGTTATGTGGTGTTTCATTAAAAAGCTTTGAAATAGTACAGTGAAAATATCCCTATAGGCCTACTGACAATCGCATTTCGATATTCAGTATCAGTATCACAACATTATACAGTGCCGGTACCCCGACCCCTATTCATTATGCAAAAGTCACGTGCTTCAGTCATGAATAAGGTTGGACAAAGCGCAAGGTTTAGTATTTAAGACAGTCAAGACAGTATTAGGTAAACTACCTACTTAACTTATATCTCCAGCCGTTATCTTATATCAGCAACTATAGCACTAGATAGATCTGATTCTTTGAAATGTCCCTAGGATGCGCAGAGCTTGGTTAAACTGCTTTCTCCTTTCATGCACCTTGGGTATGGAATAAGCTGCAACATACCTACATACCTTGGAAGCACTCCCCCTTTGAATACATTTAACCCTTTCACTACCACACTACCAAAGGGTTAACGGAAGGTCAACCCTTTCACCGCCACACGACAAAGGGTTAACCCTTTCACAACCCCACTACAGCCGTCTGTAGTGTGGTAGTGAAAGGGTTAACCTTCTGTAGTGTGGTAGTGAAAGGGTTAAAAGCTTTCCCTGAAGCAACCTTGCTGTTTTACATAACCTTGACTCAAGGTGCACTGTGTTATGGATGTAGCTGGTACGCCTCTCTTCTTCAACTCTTTCCCTTGTGTAGCTTTCATGTATTGTATGTGTTCTATTATGTGAAATATGTTTTATGTTCATTCATTCAAACTTTTATTTATTCTCGAAAAGACAATTGAGGTCACCCTCATTTTCAATGTCGTCGAGACTTTACAGACATTTCATCAATGCATAAATTTTTACAATATAATAATAATAAATATTAATATTAACTATCTATGTAGCACTTTTCACACAGCAATTTGTATAAATGAACATAGGCGTAAAATCACCACACAATTGACAGAATAAAAAACAATGCATTAATTGCAGACATATGAATAGGTATAAAATGTGTACAATAAGTACAATGTTGCTCAAAGGCATGTGAACCCCCCCGGAACAGCCAGTCCCCCAAACACCCCACACATCAATCCCCACCACATCCCCATCCAAGACAGTGAAACACCCCCTGATAAAGCAAGTCATGACCGAAGGAAAACACAAACAGCCCGCGCGCCACTCACTGCATGGTGAGGGGAATGCCACCGCCGCGGGCCGCCCGATCTCCCCCGGTCCTGGCGCCCCCGCCACTACAAGGAAAACCAGCTAATCCCTAGCCCCCAAGCTCCACATGTGAAGCTGCTTATGCTGCCATCTTGACCAAGACTCCCTAGAAGAAGCCTCACTGTCGCCTCACAGCTAGAAGGTCCAGGGTTCGATTCCCACTTCGGGACCAGGTTTCCGTGTTGCCAGTTACCCAGGTGGGGTATCTCCCAGGCCTTTCTGTGTGGAGTTTGCATGTTCTCCCTGTGATCGCAAGGGTTTCCCCCCCGATAAGATAAACCCAATGGAAAAACATTCAGAACAGATCGCTACCGCTGTCGTGTCCCTGACGAAGACGGTCAGGAGCACTTGGATTGGTCCCCGGGTGCGGCACCACGCTGCAGCCCATGTCTGCTCCCGGCTGCCCTTGGGGGGAAGGATGACGGGTTGGGTCAAACGCAGAGACAAACATTTAATCAGCAACTCAAAAACAAAAAAATGCATGTGTGTGCCGCCCATCGCATGTCTGTGTTACTGCATGACGACATTGTCAATGTGTGCAATGAATAAAGACTTCTTCAAAGTCCAGTTTAATTCATTAATTAATAAGAAGATATCTTGCATCTCAATGGAACCTCCCTGGTTAAATAAAGGATGAATACAAAATACATTTGTATGTATGTGGCTCAATTCTACAAAATCTCCAGTAGGTGGTAGTATTAGCTGTTCTACATGAGTCCAGTCAGCTTGCGTGTGTGTGTGTGTGTGTGTGTGTGTGTGTGTGTGTGTGTGTGTGTGTGTGTGTGTGTGTGTGTGTGTGTGTGTGTGTGTGTGTGTGACAAATTCATAAGTGATGATGATGATGAGAGAACAAGAGTGAGCGCAACAGTGAGGGGAGCAGAGAATGAGAGAAAGGTTACTTGCAGCTCAAACCCGTGACTCTCAAACTCCTGACTAGAGCCAGACCGATACTGGACTTGATGCTGCAGATGCTGATACCAATATTTGGGGGTAAAACAAATTCCGATACCGATATTATCTGCCGATATTCGCACACATTTTTTGCAAGGATCTTTCAAACTTACGTTATCAGAAGTGTGTACCGGACATGGAATATTTTACAGTTGAACAAACTTTACTTTGAATACTAAAATGTCCATGCCCGTAGCCTTTTCCTCCCATCAAATTGAAGCTAGCTTACAATGTCAAGATCTACCCCCTTTGCCAGTGAGCTATGCTGACATGACATGGCTGGTACCTTTGGATTCCTCATTTCTATCTCTCTCATTTCATATGATACCAGTATGCTCACCTATAGCTTGAAAAATTAGCCTAAGGGGAAATGAAAGAGGAAGAAAAGAAAAAAAGATGGAAATTGAATGATGTTGTTGTCAATTGTAAATGTACAAATTACTTTTCCTGCAATAAAGAAATTTATAAAAAAAAAAAAAAAAAAACATGACTAATGAACCGGTGGGATATTGGTAACATACACACCGATACTGATATACTGTATCTGTGATAAGATAATATAGAAAAAGGGGGTGAGGGGGCTGGCAGACTGGGGCAGACGTGTGAACTAAGCTGGAGCGTAGGCGGATGGAGCAGACCACGGGCCTGGAGTGTGGTGTGGCCACCTGTTTAAACTGTCTGTCTGTAGACATGTCTGTTTGTCTGACTGAGTGTCTGTCTGTCTTCTTAGAGTCTACATGTCTGTCTGTATGTCATCTACATGTCTGTCTGACTGTCTCTCTATGTGCCTGTCTGTCTATGTCTGTCTGTCTGTCTGTCTGTATGTCTGTCTGTCTGTCTGTCTGTCTGTCTGTCTGTCTGTCTGTCTGTCTGTCTGTCTCTATATGTGCATGTCTGTCTATGTCTGTCTGTCTGTATGTCTGTCTGTCTGTCTGTCTGTCTGTCTGTCTGTCTGTCTGTCTGTCTGATTGTCTCTCTATGTGCCTGTCTGTCTGTCTATGTATGTATGTCTGTCTGTCTGACTGTCTCTCTATGTGCCTGTCTGTCTATGTCTGTCTGTCTGTCTGTCTGTCTCTCTATGTGCCTGTCTGTCTATGTCTGTCTGTCTGTCTGTCTGTCTGTCTGTCTGTCTGTCTGTCTGTCTGTCTGTCTGTCTGTCTGTCTGTCTGTCTGTCTCTCTATGTGCCTGTCTGTCTATGCCTGTCTGTCTGTATGTCTGTCTCTCTATGTGCCTGTCTGTCTATGTGCCTGTCTGTCTATGTGTCTGTCTGTTGGTCTGTCTGTCTGTCTGTCTGTCTGTCTGTCTGTCTGTCTGTCTGTCTGTCTGTCTGTCTGTCTGTCTGTTTGTCTGTCTGTCTGTCTGTCTGTCTGTCTGTCTGACTGTCTGTCTGTCTGTCTGTCTGTCTGTCTGTCTGTCTGTCTGTCTGACTGTCTGTCTGTCTGTCTGTCTGTCTGTCTGTCTGTCTGTCTGTCTGTCTGTCTGTCTGTCTGTCTGTCTGTCTACAACGTGTCTGTCCATCTCACCCAGTCCAGATCAGCCTGATCCAGCCCTCAGAGACTAGTGTATAGCTCCAATGTAGACACCACATCAATAAACACACACACACACACACACACACACACACACACACACACACACACACACACACACACACACACACACACACACACACACACACACACACACACACACACACACACACACACACACACACACACACACACACACACACACACACACACACACACACACACACCATAGAGAAAAACACATGAGCTAAATATACACAGAAAAGCGACTTTGACGAGTCAGTGTATACAAACCTTATGATGGACATTGACAAAAAAAGACAGAGGGAGGCCTGATGTAGCATTTGCAAGGCACTGTAAATGCCGCCTGTGTAAGCAAAGAGCACTCAACGCAAACATTTCATCTAACTTCAGCTCAAACACATATTTTGGGTTTGCTGATTCAAGTGCAACACACACACACAGACACACACACACACACACACACACACACACACACACACACACACACACACACACACACACACACACACACACACACACACACACAGAGTAGAGAGGGGTTGTGAGGGTGTTGAGTGAGGGGGTCAAGGATCACACTCTCTCAGCTGCTGTAAGGGCACAAAGGAGCACAACTCTAGTGTTTCACACTAGCACACACACACATACACATGCACGTGCATGTGCGTAGAGCCTTAGACACACTCAATGCATGTGCCTCAAATGCATGCAGACGATAGGCGCACACACATACACACACAGGCATTGCTCCCCCAGACCAAGTCACTTTATGCGACATGTGAGAACAGATAGTAGATGCAGTGATATGGAGGAAACTCTAGCTCCAGACACCCAACACCAGAATAACACTATATAGGATTATACCCTGCAACCTGCTGCAAGGGGGCAAGGAGCATGAGAGAGACTGGCAATACGATAAGATAAGATAAGATATTCCTTTATTGATCCCCTTGGGGAAATTCAGGCATCATAGCAGCATGGGGAAGGGGGAGGGGAGGTACATGTAGTACAAACAAGTAGTGTAAACAATATAACAAATCAATATAATTAACTAACTAACTAACTGAAATATACAGTACTGGGGGGAGGAAGGAGGAAGAGGAGGTGTATGTAAGGGGAGAGAGACTAGCTATACTGGGAGGAGGAAGGAGGGAAGAGGAGGTGTATGTGAAGGGAGAGAGAGAGACTAGCTATACTGGGAGGAGGAAGGAGGGAAGAGGAGGTGTATGTGAGGGGAGAGAGAGGGACTAGCTATACTGGGAGGAGGAAGGAGGGAAGAGGAGGTGTATGTGAGGGGAGAGAGAGAGACTAGCTATACTGGGAGGAGGAAGGAGGGAAGAGGAGGTGTATGTGAGGGGAGAGAGAGAGACTAGCTATACTGGGAGGAGGAAGGAGGGAAGAGGAGGTGTATGTGAGGGGAGAGAGAGAGACTAGCTGTTACAAAGGGTCAGATTAAACCGAATATATATATTTATTGCCTGAGATCCCATGTATAATATTTGTATATCGTTTGATATCCCTTGTATATTCTTTGTACATATACACGGAATATCCCTTTACCTGGTACAGGACAGACCATAATATTCGTTCTCCTATTGGAAGCGATCCCCTAGGCGCCACGGCCATACCCCCAATGTCTAGTTCAAAGTCACCGCTAAGACATGCCTGAACATGCCCGGTTTTGCGCAGGAATACGAGACAGAAATGAGGTTGGCACTAGATTATTCACTGTACGTATAAATACGTCGCAGGTGGATACAGCAGCACTTAGCCAAAAGTCAAGTTACCCTCAAACCAGTTAACCCAACAAGTTGAAGCCTTCATCACGAGTCAACGACCAAGTGAAGTGAGCAACTTTGCGTCTAAATAGAGCACTTATAACCGCGTGCGAATAGGATAGTAAAAGTGTCGGAGCTTAGTGAAATAACGTCAAGTTCGACCTAGTTAAATGTGAAGTACCGTGCACAGGAGAATCTACACCGGTGAATGCAGAGCCTTTTCCGGCTGGATTATTGCTTTGGTACTGTGGCTGCTGGAGCAGAGAACCGTCTACCCCGCTGCTGTGTGGGATTTACCCGTGAGGAGCATCACTCGAGCCCGTCTCTAGGAGAGGCTGGCTGGCTTTCACCTATGCTGTCGCGCATACTTGGATTATAGCTGCTGCTTTCGTCTGCCGATCAAGGGAGTGATGTACCGCCTCCCGTAGCTGGAGCTTATTGATTCCCCGTTGATCCAGACTTTGCATTCGAACATTCCTCCCCCCTGCTGGCTTACAACCGGAGGGAACCCCCTTAGTATCTCCAGCTGACCTACTAGTGTACCATATATAATTCTTATGCTACGGGTGGTATTAATTATCCCCTGCGTAATATGCTCATGGACTTACGCTCTTGACCTATTCATGCACATTCTTCGCCTTACAAGCGCAACTCTCAATCTTGATAAGTAATGTAAGATAATCTTCGTGCTCTTCTAATAAATATTCTAAACAGTATTTCTTGTGAAGCCGTGTTATTGTGGGGGTGTTCATCACATATACCTGTGTACTGTATGGCCAGTAGTAATGTACATAACGCAGTAGTGGTTTAATGATACCATATTTATTCAATACAGACAGGGAATTGTACCCCTCAGTTACAATTGGTCCTTCGAGCCGGAGGGTAATTAGCGTAATATTAATATAATATTAATATTGACATGGCCAGCGGTGAACACTCCACAAACGGCTCTCCTAAGCTAGAACGCCCGACGCGCAGACGGCAGCCACCTTCTTACCTAGAGGACTACGCTGCCAGTCTACTACCTAGCTTTATATTGTACCTAAAATTGCACCTCATCCCATTTCTGCTTTGCACTAGATAGTACTGTACATTAGTACACTGCATAGTATTGTGTATTGTATATTATATGGTAACTCAGAACATTGTACATATGTCTATACCGAACACTGTGACCTCATTTTCTTCTTCTAAATTCATGCTATATTATGTTATTATGTTATTTGATACTATCTTGTCTAGCACAGTCTCTGGAGCGTAACAGTAAGAAGCATTTTGTATGAAAGTATTCTGTACTTCTGTATGACAACTATTAAAGAACTTGAACTTGAACTTGAACTTGAACTATAAAGAAGTTAAATACGGATAAAATAAATAAAGCGGATAGTCAAAGCATGTCAAACCCTACCGACCAGACGACCCTGCCAGTAGAGACCCCAGTGGGTTCTAACGAAACTGACCAAGCCCACGGGGGGGACCAGGGGGGACATGACATGACTACACCCCCAGACAACGACCACGGGACGGTCCCCGGAGAGCTCCAGGATAAAGAAAGCGCTCCAGGGACAGAACCCGACCCACTACCAGAAGAGAAGCGCGCCCAGGAGACGGACCTCGAGGCGCGCCCAGAGAACAGATCTCCAACGAGCACTGCCAGAAGCCGATCACCTCCGTCGGTGTCTTCCCCCAGCGAAGCGGACAAGATGCTGGCGCAGGCATTCATCGCCACCCTGGCAGCCTCCACCGAACGCGATCGACTTCAAGCGCAACAGACGAGCGAGCGCGAACAAGCTGCAGACCAACGAGAGCGCCTTCACGCGCAACTCCAAGCGCAAGCCCTCAGTGAACGCAAACATTCTGCAACCGAGTGAGAGCGCTTCCAGGCGCAACAAAGGAGTGAAGACGACCGCATAAGACTGGAGACCAGACGCCTTCAGACGGAAGAGAACATTGAAAGAAGCCGCGCCGATGCACAGCACGCCGCCGCCAATGCACAGCGCGACGCCGCAAATGCACAGCTCCACGCCGCCCATGCCAGCGCCAATGCACAGCGCGACGCCGCCAATGCCCACCGCGAAGCAGAGCGCGACGCCGCCCATGCCCAGCGCGAAGCAGAGCGCGACCGGCAGCAGGCGAAGATGGTAGAACAATTGATCGCCATGGCGACACCCCCTCTCTCCGCACGGAGCTCCCGGAGATCATCATGACAAGGGTCTAGGGCACATTCCCCTACCCGACCAAGCGACCCGGGACCCCGCCAACAGGAGGATCCTGTCCACGTCTCCGAACCCCCTCCCCGGCCGGTCCATACGAGACCCAGCAACCGGGAAGAACCGGACCACGCCGAGAGACTGAACAGAAGACTCCAGGACCTAGCAGAGGAAAAGGAAGAGGAAGAGGAGGAATGTCAAGCCGACCAGCAGCAACGTACTCTGGACCAGGAGGCCCAGTACAGCCCCGACCAGCAGCAACGTACTCTGGACCAGGAGGCCCAGTACAGCCCAGACGTCAGCCCCGAGTCACTGCGCTACAAACCCCCGACTCAACTCACGGGTGAGTTTGACGCACCGCCAGCCCCGAGGAACAGCACCTGGGTACCCGGGCTTCGGTACCCACCAAGTACCAGCCCACGACGACACGTACGGGGAGACTCGCCCAGGAGGCCTCTCCCCCAACGCTCACCGATGTGCCAGCCATCCATGGCATCGTACCTTGGCACACCGACATTCCCGGATTTTACACGCGAGGACAGAGCACAGTACACGGAGCTACGGATGTGCTTAGAGACTATGCTGTCCGACGTCCCAGACGAGACGTACAAATATGCTATCCTCCTCAAGCACCTGAAGGTGCCCAGAGCGCATAATATAGCGCTGGCATATTCCAACTCAAGTACCCCATACACCACGGCTCTAGTAGCCCTCGACCAACGTTATGGACGCATATGGGACTACGTGATACAAGAGATAAGAGACATCGACCGTCTCCCCCCAGCCAGAGACAACAGAGCATTGGATGACCTCTCTATCAAGGTACAGTCCCTGGTAGGGATGCTGCGGTCCCAAAAAGAGAAAGGGATATATGAACTGTACGCTAACTCTAATGTAGAAAGGATATTAGAGAAGCTCCCTCCCGCCCGACAAGAGCGTTTTCGGCGGCAGAGAGACCACCGTGACCCCAACGGCCCAGAGGCATCCCTCCTAGACTTATCTGATTTCCTCGCCAGGGAGGTCAGCAGCCTACGACTGGACACGTTCGTATGGAGTGGACCAAGCCCAAGACCAGGACCTCGGGGATTAAATGATAACCGCCGGTCGGTGACCGTTATGCACCAAGCCGAATCATTACCGCAGCACAAGAACCACAACACCCCCTCGACGAAAGAGGAGTGGAAGATTGAATGCCAGTACTGTGAAGGGGAACATCGGCTGTATCAATGCGACACTTTCGGGAAGCTGACCACGGACGAGGTGAGTCAGTGGATCAAAGACCACCGCCGCTGCTTCCGCTGCGCGCGCAGCCATATGGCAGCTGAGTGCCGCTTGAAGAAGAAGTGCAGCAGGTGCGGCGGCGCCCACTTGGAGGTCCTGCATGACATCAACAGGCGTCCGCCAGGACAACAAAGTGGGCCCATCACGGTAATGTACCAGGCCGAGGCGGTGGCACCAGTACCGAAGACCCACCAGACCGCCCCCTGGTGTCCCGACTGCTACAGCAGACACTGGGAGTCACGGTGATACTCGGACGACCGCGAGTCGGCACCACCCCAGACGATCCAAGGCAACCGACCAACAGGAGTGCTCCATATAGACCAGCATAGCGGGACCCCCCGAGTGCTCATCAAAGTGGTCAGAGTGCTCCTGAGCTACGAGGACAAGGTCCTGGACACTTACGCCGTCCTGGACGATGGGTCTGAAAAGACTCTCCTCCTCGCTTCCGCCGCAGCCCAGTTGGGCCTGCGGGGTGCCAAAGGTACCATGACAATACGCACCATCAGAAGAGACCAGAAGACCATAAAGGGTGAAAAGGTCTCCTTCAAGATAGCAGCGGTGGACCAGCCCGAGAAGCAGTATAGTATTACCAACGTCTTCACCAGCCACGACATAGGCCTATCACAGTACACCTACCTCATCCCACAGCTGATGGCGAAGTATGTGCACCTACGTCAACTACCTATACCGCTTATCGACGGCGCCACACCGACCCTGCTCATCGGCTCCGACCACGCAGACCTCATTCTCCCAATTGAGGCGGCCCACATCGGACCCAAAGGATGCCCAGTCGCGGTTCAGACCCGACTAGGGTGAACGCTCCAGGGCCCCCTCTACGGACTTGACAGTCAACCCACGTCTACACGCTGCCTACACACAAAGGCGAGCGACACCGGCCACTCCCTCGTACAGCCCGTTGAGAGGCTATTGACATTAAGCGAGAGGCCTGTGAGAGAACCGTGGGCACAAGAGGGAGTTCGGAACTCCACCCCCCTCAGCTGCGCTCCAGACGTAGCTGACCTCGAACCCAGCACACCAAGCGACTCCTTGATGGGGCGGCCGGAACTGGCCCCTCCTCAGACGGGGTACAGACCAAACAAGAGAAACAGACGGAGGAGGTGGAGGAACAGCCAAGCACAGATCAAAGCAGTCTCAGGCCCGCTTCCTCCTAACCCCCCTACCATCCCTTCCAGCCCGTCAGAAGCGGGTCAAGGACGGGAACAACTTAAAAGTGGACACAGTCGTCGTGATCATAGACCAGTCACTACCCCGAGCTGCGTGGCCGGCCGGCCGCGTAAGCAAAGTGATCACTGGTGCCGACGGAAAGGTCAGAGCGGCAGAAGTGCTCGTCCAGGGGCGGACATACACCTGACCCGTGGCGAGGCTGATAGAGTTGCCAAGGCTCCCCGACTCGCTTAATGACGACCATGACCCACTGACTTTGTGAATTGCCCTACTCCTCACAACGGACATTGAGTAGTGGACAGTGCGGTTAATCTGTCTATGCTTATCTAATTAGGTGCGGACTAATTAGGAGGCGGCTGTTACAAAGGGTCAGATTAAACCGAATATATATATTTATTGCCTGAGATCCCATGTATAATATTTGTATATCGTTTGATATCCCTTGTATATTCTTTGTACATATACACGGAATATCCCTTTACCTGGTACAGGACAGACCATAATATTCGTTCTCCTATTGGAAGCGATCCCCTAGGCGCCACGGCCATACCCCCAATGTCTAGTTCAAAGTCACCGCTAAGACATGCCTGAACATGCCCGGTTTTGCGCAGGAATACGAGACAGAAATGAGGTTGGCACTAGATTATTCACTGTACGTATAAATACGTCGCAGGTGGATACAGCAGCACTTAGCCAAAAGTCAAGTTACCCTCAAACCAGTTAACCCAACAAGTTGAAGCCTTCATCACGAGTCAACGACCAAGTGAAGTGAGCAACTTTGCGTCTAAATAGAGCACTTATAACCGCGTGCGAATAGGATAGTAAAAGTGTCGGAGCTTAGTGAAATAACGTCAAGTTCGACCTAGTTAAATGTGAAGTACCGTGCACAGGAGAATCTACACCGGTGAATGCAGAGCCTTTACCGGCTGGATTATTGCTTTGGTACTGTGGTTGCTGGAGCAGAGAACCGTCTACCCCGCTGCTGTGTGGGATTTACCCGTGAGGAGCATCACTCGAGCCCGTCTCTAGGAGAGGCTGGCTGGCTTTCACCTATGCTGTCGCGCATACTTGGATTATAGCTGCTGCTTTCGTCTGCCGATCAAGGGAGTGATGTACCGCCTCCCGTAGCTGGAGCTTATTGATTCCCCGTTGATCCAGACTTTGCATTCGAACATTCCTCCCCCCTGCTGGCTTACAACCGGAGGGAACCCCCTTAGTATCTCCAGCTGACCTACTAGTGTACCATATATAATTCTTATGCTACGGGTGGTATTAATTATCCCCTGCGTAATATGCTCATGGACTTACGCTCTTGACCTATTCATGCACATTCTTCGCCTTACAAGCGCAACTCTCAATCTTGATAAGTAATGTAAGATAATCTTCGTGCTCTTCTAATAAATATTCTAAACAGTATTTCTTGTGAAGCCGTGTTATTGTGGGGGTGTTCATCACATATACCTGTGTACTGTATGGCCAGTAGTAATGTACATAACGCAGTAGTGGTTTAATGATACCATACTTATTCAATACAGTCAGGGAATTGTACCCCTCAGTTACACTAGCTATACTGGGAGGAGGAAGGAGGGAAGAGGAGGTGTATGTGAGGGGAGAGAGAGGGACTAGCTATACTTGGAGGAGGAAGGAGGGAAGAGGAGGTGTATGTGAGGGGAGGGAGAGAGACTAGCTATACTGGGAGGAGGAAGGAGGGAAGAGGAGGTGTATGTGAGGGGAGAGAGAAAGACTAGCTATACTGGGAGGAGGAAGGAGGGAAGAGGAGGTGTATGTGAGGGGAGAGAGAAAGACTAGCTATACTGGGAGGAGGAAGGAGGGAAGAGGAGGTGTATGTGAGGGGAGATAGAAAGACTAGCTATACTGGGAGGAGGAAGGAGGGAAGAGGAGGTGTATGTGAGGGGAGGGAGAGGGGGTGGTGTAAAAGGCTTTACTGGCAGAAACCCCAACCTTAGTCCCGCATTGGCAGACCTATCTCAACACTACTTGTTTGCGATGTGCCAGCACAGCAGAAATGTCTGGCAGAACCCATTATCATTGCTCACAAGGGTGGAAAATACATCCTGGGTTGTTTGTATTTCTCAAGCCAATCACAATCATCTAGGGCGGGGCTAAGCCCATAATCCACCTTGCGTCGGGGGAGGAATGTTTCTTCGACAATGTTTTAGCAAGTGCAGCTTGCTAGCTCGAAGACTTCTAGTTGTGCTTGTTGTTATTGTTGGTCCCACTGACGGGAATTTGCAGTGAAACTGTGAGAGTCTGATAGGGCTGGGCGATATGGTCAAAATATGATATTAACAATATATTTCTTATTTTTCGGTGGTATTTGATGGTTTTTTTCACCACTTCAGAAGTATTATATTTAGACATGGTCCTCAAAATGAAAGGAAGTGAATGAGGAGCTTGACACCTGGGAGGAATGGTGTTGTTGACAGCAGACGACAGGGACAGTGGTGGTCACTAGCTTACTTGTAGATTACTTTAGATAGAGGTTAGACTGCTGAAGTTCTACTGAAGTGAAATATTTCAGAATATAAATACCTTGGTGTCTGGCTTGATGAAAAACGTACATTTAAAAATCATGTGGGCGTTCTTTTTGTAAGTGCCTTTTTGTATAGGAATAGAGCCAGCTTCCCTATGATCAGCAGAAAGAGAGTTGTTGAAGCAGTTTATGTTTATGTTGGACTATGTAATTTATATACATGCAGTGGCGATTTATCACCGGTGATAGTTATAATAATTCATCTATTTTATAAAGCGCTTCTCAATGACCTGAAGTCGCTGACAATAGGCAATGGTGCTCACCATTGTGTCCGGTATAGTAGGGTTGGATGGTGCATTAGCATCTGTTTGTACATAAAGTCATAATTGGAGATTGTCCAATTTGCTTACTTCTCTGTTGGAGTGGACATCTGGACCCTACAGTATAGTACACGTTCCAATGACTGGCTCACACTTAACCCTTGTGGCTTCCTAAGGATTTTGACACTCACTGGGCTTAAGAGATGAGATGATACATCACATTTAAAGCCATATAATTTGAACTGTTTACTATTTAAAAAAAAATAATTCCCCATGATTAACATTAATAGCCCAATCTCAAGATATCTGTAACAAATTACAAATATTTCCGAATTTTAACCACTTATATTTGTGTTCGTTTGATACCAAGTCTGTTTTTATTGAAAAAATTCATATTCATATCCATATTCATTAATAAGTGTTAGTAAGCACCGGTTAGTACTAATCTATTACTAAAAGGTATGTATTGTTTTTTTTTGAATACCTGGTGTGAATACCTATATGATGTGAAAATTAGAGATTAGAGATTAAAAACATTTTTTTTAGACTTGCGGTTTTATTGCGGTTTTATTAACATGGAAGTGGATGGGGTGAAAAGTGACGCTAGGGATATGGGAGGTACCCTATATGACAGGGATCGGCAATAGGTGGCCCGCGGGCCAACATTGGCCCGCCAACAATAATTTCTGGCCCGTCAGATTATTTTGAGAATATGATATTTATTTGACGCACGGGAAATATTCACTCGGGACGCCAGGGTGTCTTTTATTGTGAAGCTGTATCTATCTACCGGCAGTCATCAAAAGCATGTCTGTCACTATAGCCAATTGAAATGCTAGAAATGGTCAGGTGGACTGGGAGAACCAATGGAATAGTCCCACCGGGCCCTGTGTCTCTTTCCCTAACGCACTTTCACTTCCGCGTTCGAGATGCGACTCGCGAGCGAGTTGAAGAAAACAAAACAAACATCTTTGGATAGCAACGGGGAAATATAACGCTTCTTTTAATAAACAGGAGCCATACTTAAAATACGGGTTTATCGCAACAGGTCGGTGATTCTTGCGTGCCGAGCCGACGTCCTCTCTGCATAATATGTGGCGACAACAACAACAACAACATTAACAACGAGGCAAGTTGGCAGATAAAGTAGCTGCATTCAACGCCAATCTGGAATTGGAGGGCGGCGAGTGGATATGACATGTTTCAAACATTAGCAGGGATTTTGGAGGACTTAACAACAAACAAGGAGGTACAATATGGTGAGTCGTGTTTTCATGCATTCTGATCTGTTCATCACCCGCCGGCGCCGCGGTGATCTGCAACAGCTGAGAGCTGTTCATGAATGAATGGATGAGTGAGAACTTTGTTTGGCGGATTGCAGAGTGGGTGCAGTGCAGTGCGGCGCAGTGCACACGGTTGTTGGGGGGATGCAGACCAGAGAAAAACGTTTGTCTTTTTTCAATATCAGTATATTAAATTAGCCATTGTTTTTGATCCTGGCCCGCGAAGCAACGGCTTGGGGAAAATCTGGCCCGCCGCAAAACCTAATTGGCGATCCCTGCTATATGACTAACTTTTTTTTAGAGCGTTTCAAATCATAATCTTTTGACATAATGAAAATATATGTAAAATGAAGATATGGCCCCAATTTCATGAAATAATAATAAACACAGACACCGCTGTGCTCACACACAAAGTCAAGAAAGTAGAAAAATTGTAGAAATCATGACCAGGAAGCCACAAGGGAAAGCACCTAGAGTTTGTACTGAACTTGGGACATTTGCTTTTAGCAAATCTTTTGTGCTCCTGACATGTGGAACATCATAAAACAAACCCTAAAACTCAATACTTTGGTCTCCTTTGGACAGTTTAAGTCCTTGATCACTAACCAATCCACCATAATCTGTAATTGTTTTAATTGATTGTACACATTTTTATTATGGTTGCACATATTGTATATTGTATTGTTTATTGTATATTTATTAGAGGTGGGCATAGATTAATTCTTTTAATCTAGATTAATCTATCTGCAATCCTGGATTTAATCTAGATTAATCTAGATTAAAATGGCTAAAAAAAAAAAAAAAAACCTGCCGAAGGCATTCAAAATATGTGTGTTCTACCCAAATAATGACCAGAAGTAAGTCCTTACTTTTTCTTTCCTCCTTATGTTTCTCAGGCCAGGTGGCCCATTACACCATAAGGCCATCTCCCGTTTCCAAAATGCATTACAGACTGTTTGAAAAAGCTGTTTTGCTATGATAATTGGTAATGAAATATCAAAATAATGTTCAATAAGATGTACTTGTGTTTAATAAGTTGTTTTATTCAGAAGTTAACATAAATAAATAATATTACCAGTACAGTACAGTACAGTATCTAGCACACTCTCAGGAGCAAAACAGAAAGAATCATTTCAAACTTGAACTATGTGACATGGCTTGAATCAACTGCTCCAGTGGAGTTGCTCAGTGGCCAATGGTGTCAACTGTGGTTGTACTGGGCAGCTCCCAGGTGTGAATGGAACTGTGTGAATGTGAAGCAGGGCGTTCCTGAAAAAGAGCATCTGTGCTCAGCGAACCTACCCTGGGTAAATAAAGGTAAAAAAAAGAAAAATGTAAATTTTTTTTTTTTTTTTTAGATTAATGCATTAATTATATTATCGCGCAATACTAGTATAGCGTTAACGCAGCACGTTAACGCAGCACGTTAACACCGTTAACGGCCCAGCTCTAATATTTATTGTATTTATCATGTATTTATTATGTTTGTATGCTCAACGTCATTGTAAATGAGGTTGTGCCCTCAATGATGTTTCAAGTTGAAATAAAGATTGAATGAATGAATGAATATCCCTTTAAGGTCATCATCAGGCCAGTCTGTCATCTGCAGGTTGATCATGGCAATAGCATAAATCTGCAGAGCCGCAAGCCAAACGTCTGGGCGGGGCTTCAGGGCTTGTACTCTGTGTGACTGTGCGTGGGTGGGGCGTCGGGGCTTGTACTCTGTGTTGTTTCGTGTAAAACCCGAAAGTAGTCAGTTTGTGCTGTTTATTTTTACAAGCAGTGAGGACTCGACAGCATTTGCATTTCTGTGTTCCGTGTTGCGGGTTAGGGTTAGGGTTAGGGTTAAGGTTAGGGTTAGGGTTAAAGGGGAGATGAAGCATAGCGATATAAACATAGTCATAGCATCAAATTAGTATTTAGATAAACAACAGAAAAAATCACGTTATAAAAATAAGGCGTTTCTAAGAAAAAACTATTTGTTATGTCCATTTATGTAGCATTTATGAACATGTGCGCAGCCATTTTGTTGCTGACGTCATGGTGATGGTTTGGTCTGGCTCCTGGTTTACACTGCTGGTTAGCTGCCTAATAAACATGGAGTGTCTTGAAGGTCAGTCAGTAAATGCAACGTTGTCTACCAAACAACGGGACTGCAGTGGTTCTTTTTGTATTGCTCCCGGCTGTTCAAACTAATTTTACTGCGTGAAAGAGAGAGGAAAGTTGGTTCATTTCCACAAACTACCAGTGAAAAAAACAGTGTTGTTGGCGCGTTGGCTGGCTGCACTCAAGCGGCGCGATCAGGCTGTTGGACAGGGAATGAAGATCTGCAGCGAACACTTCATTGCCTCGGATTATGTTGTTGAGGGTGGGAGGTTTGTCCAGAAGACCACTGCACTGATGCGGTTCCCTCGGTCTTCGACAGACAGACCGGCCCAGGCAGTTCAACCAGCATTGCAGAGCATTTAGAGTGCTGGCTACCTAGCTACGGTTCAGCTAACTAGCTACATGCAGCATTTAGCATGCTGGCTACCTAGCTACGGTTCAGCTAACTAGCTACATGCAGCATTTAGCGTGCATGTCATTGATAAGCGACGGGCAGATTAGACACATAGCTGTTGACAGAGTCTGGCTATGGGGCGACAATAATGTGGTTAAGAGGCATGGTTTCTACCTTCAGCCATTAATCAGTGTGGTTTATTATTTGCATGGTAAGGCAGCAGTACATGAGTTCTCCTCTCCGTGAGAGGCAGGTGGGGAAGAGGTAGAGGGGGAGGAGACATCTCTTTAAATACTCTCCACCTGGTGGTAGCATTAGTGGCTCCGCCTATAGCACCCTCTAGTGAAAACAGTTATGTACAGTCAGTGGAAACAGTTAAATACAGTTAGACAGTTACTTGCAATCCTACATAGAACCTCTAACTTTAACACTCCCACTTAGGGTTGTATAGCACACTGTATAACTTCTTCAAAAACAATTTACAAAGAAAATAATACAATTCAGAACATCAAAAAGAATATGGCAGTCAATATTTACACACCAAACATGACCTCTGCAAATCTCTTCAATTTCAATTTGTAAACAGGTTTCCTCATAGTGTCTGCTACCATGTCGTCCGTTGGACAATAAATCAGTGTCATTCTTTCTTCTCTGATGACAGATCTGATGAAATTATATTTTATATCGACATGTTTACATCTATGTCGGCACACAGGGTTTCTAGCAATCACAATGGTTCCCTGGTTGTCCTCATAAACAACAGTCTTCATATATACATAGGTATCCATCCCTTCGAGCAGTTGTTCTAGATAAATACATTCCTGTATTGTCATAGCTAGAGACATATATTCGGCTTCACAAGTTGATAGTGTCACTGTAGGCTTTAAGCCATAAGCCCTTGCTGCCCTTTCTGCTGTACCTTTGAGATAACGAAAAACATGTTTTGCTGTAATCCAATGCTCCACTGTGGGGTCAGCAAAATGCTGTGACAATTTTACTCACTACAAAACATAGGTCAGGGCGAGTACATGTTGCCAAACAACTGAGGCTACCCACAGCTTCTCTGTAATTTTTTTACATCAGTCAAAAGATTTCAGGATCTTTTCCATATAATTAAATAATTTTGAACATGGTAAATCATCCACCTCTGTATTTAAACATGGAATCCATTTCTGTATTTAAACATGGAATCCACTCAGGTATTTAAACCTGGATTCTACTCCTTCTGTATTTAAACCTGGAGTATCCTCCTCCTGCATTTAAGCAGTGTAGCCACCCTCCTTCCGTATTTAAACATGGAGTACCCTCCTTCAGCATTTAAGCAATTAGCTACGAACCTTACTTTGTACTTGTCGTGGCCTTCAATACCCTCCCGGATTGAATACACCCATTTCCCTCCCACTGTCTGTCTGCCCTCTGGTAACTTGGTTAGAGTAAAGGTGTGGTTGTCCTCTAGGGACCTCATCTCCTCATTTTCATTTTCATTTCAAACCTTTATTTATACTCGTGAAAGCTCTGAGGTTTCCCTCATTTACATTGCTCTCTCCCATTTACTTCATTCAGGGGACACTATGGCCACTTTAAAGGTCTGAGGTACCCCACTGACTACCCTGTAGCAGTAATCAATGGTGGTAAGTGTACTGTCATCCTCGTCACTTCCTCTCCAGGCATAGTCTGTCAGATACTTTGGGGGTTTGTGTTCCCTTGAGGGATACCTCCCACTGCTTGGGGCATGTGACGTCACCCTCGGGTGCTCCTCGTCATCGCCCTCTGGGGGTGACTGAGCACGACCGTGCTAAGTACACTGGGCTGAGGTGTCTCTGTTTCTTCACACCTTACTCTGGAGCCCAGCTCTGGCTCCTCTGTCTGTGTCTCGCTCTCACATGTTGTCTTTGTGACAAACTTGACTAGCCTGTGTTTCTGCACCCTCCCTTTACCGGGATGATAAACTAGGAAAGCGGGGCTTCCTTTGTCGTGCCCTACAAAGAGTCCTTTTTCACATCTGGACTCAAGCTTTCCTCTGTCCTGCAGGTAAGCATGACACACTGATCCAAATTGGTGCATTCTAGCTAGATTACACTTCTTTCCTGTCAGTGCTGTATACGGGGTGGTGCCTGTGTGCTTATTAAAGCACCTGTTTCTGGTGTGAGCGGCTTCTTGCACCGCATAATGCCATAGACTCTTAGGTAAGTTACTGTCTACTAGCTTACACCTAGCCATTTCGAAAAGGGTGCGCCATTCCCTCTCTGCCACTCCGTTCTGGTGTGGGGGATATGGACATGACGTCTCTTGTCTTATCTTGTACCTTCTCAACAGTGATTGGAACTCTCTGTTTGTGAACTCGGTTTCGTTGTCGGACCTCAAGCATCTTACGTTACCATAAGGGGCTACGTCTGCCAGGAATTTCTCCGTGGCCTGGAGTGTGTCACTCTTTGCTTTGAGAAAGTAAACAAACACTGCCCCTGTGCACACATCTGTAAAAGACTGTACATATCTAAAGCCTCCTATGGACTCGTTGCTTACTGGACCGGCTAGATCCGTGTTAACTAGCGCAAGTGGTACCTTTACTTTTTCTGTGGGATTTCTGTTTCTCGATTGAGTAAACTTCCCCGTTTTGTACACTACACATTCTTTGTCAGGTCTACGCTTTTCACCTTCAATGTGCATGCCTTCTGTCACTGCTTGCCGTTTCAGTAAATCCTCTTAATTACAATGACCCATAATCTCATGCCATGTCTGAATACCGTGACTGACCGTCACGCTACACATATCATTATTATCATTACACTTGTCGTTGTCATTACACTCTGTTTGCAGATAATACATTCTCTGGCACATCTTTATGTTAAACCGTGTACCGTCAGGCTCTACAAGAAAATGTTTACCTTTATCGAAGAATACTTTGGCACCGTTCGCAGTAGCAGCTATTACAGATAATAGTCCTTGTGGGAACGATGGTACGTAGAGAGCGTTCTTTAACGTCACTGTACACCGGCGTCCACCACTGTCTGTGAGGCACACCTGTGCGTCTCCTCTCTCTTGCGCCAACCCGTGGGTGCGCTTCCCGTCTGCCAGCTCCATGCTGTGTCTCTCCGGATGGAAAGTGTTGTTAAAGTTCTTGAACCGACTCCTGTCGTTGATGACGTGGGACGACGCACCTGTGTCCACGATCAGTCCCTTCCTCTGGGCTTGCTGCAGCTGCGCCGGCCTGGCGACGCATGCTGTCCGCGCCCCGAAAGCGAAGTCTTCTTGTCCCGTTACTCTCCGGGCGTCGTCTCGATCCGTCTCACGTCGACCGTCGCCGCCATCTTGTCCGCTGCCGCCATTTTGTCCACAGCCGCCATCTTGTCCATAGCCGCCATCTCGTCCATGGCCGTCATCTTGTCCATGCGCGTATCGCGCGCTCTGGTTGTGTTTCTTCATGCACGCTCTGTCTGTGTGCCCCGTGGATTTGCAGAAGCTACACCAGACAGTCTTTGTGCAGTCGCCTCTCCGATGGCCTTTCTCTCCGCATCACCAACACGCCAGCTCCGCCGTGGGCCCGGTCTTCTCCCTTGGCATCGCTCGGGCCTTCAGCACCCTCTCTCCCGCCTCTGCGGCGGCTGGGTGGGTATCTTCTGAGGCCTCGAAGTTTCGTAACTTGGCCTTGAACTTTCCCAGCGTCATGTCCGCTGAACCGTGTGTTACCAGGAGTGTGAACGGTTTGTACAGCTCCGGTAGTCCTCTCATCACCATCGCCATCATTAGGCCATCGCTTGGTGCTTCTCCTGCACTCTTCAATGCCGTCATGATCTGCTCAGCTCTGATGACGTATTCTGTCACAGTCTCGGTGTGCCCCTTATTCAGTGCCGTTAGTGTTATGTAGAAGGCCACGACTCGGGGTCTTCCTTGCCCGATGTAATGTTCTCTCAACACCCCCAGGCTTTCTCTGCCTTTGTCTTTCGTGTCGCGGAATATTAGCCCCAAGCTTGTGTCGTCGAGCAGTGGTGCTAACTCACAGTATGCGTCTGCATTACGCTTGTCGTCCAGGGCTTGTGCTTCCGCCGTCAGGTCTCCCGTGGGGGCCGTCAAGATTGTCGTCTTCAGTCCCACACCGTGCATGCAGCATAACATGCACTCTTCCCAGAGCTCGTAGTCCTCTGCCTTTCCATTGAATGAGGGCCATTTGCTCCTTCCCTTGGTCGCCATCCTCTTGTTTGATGGTAGGCGTAGCTTTAGCTCTTGTTGGCCTAGCGGCTAGCCACACAGTGCTCCCGGCGCTAACCTAGCCTATACTTCAGCTAAACTAGCTACCCTTATTATTTCGCCGCTGCGTGATCTGGGCCCATAACCTGTTGACAGAGTCTGGCTATGGGGCGACAATAATGTGGTCAAGAGGCATGGTTTCTACCTTCAGCCATTAATCAGTGTGGTTTATTATTTGCATGGTAAGGCAGCAGTACATGAGTTCTCCTCGCCAGGTGGGGAAGAGGTAGAGGGGGAGGAGACATCTCTTTAAATACTCTCCACCTGGTGGTAGCATTAGTGGCTCCGCCTATAGCGCCCTCTAGTGGAAACAGTTATGTACAGTCAGTGGAAACAGTTAAATACAGTTAGACAGTTACTTGCAATCCCACATAGAACCTCTAACTTTAACAATAGCCATAATTTAAAACATAGATTATGCATTTTTAACGCTATCATTGAAGTGGATGATGGCACTCAAGGACATTAATCAATGTTATGGCTGGCACTGAAAGTGTTAAGGTTAGGGTTATGGTTAGGGTTAAAAATAAACAGCACAAACTGACTACTTCCGGGTTTTACAGGAAACAACACAGAGTACAAGCCCCGACTCCCCGCCCACGCACAATCACACAGAGTACAAGCCCACGAAGCCTCGCCTCACACAGAGTACAAGCCCCGAAGCCCCGCCCAGACGTTGGGCTTGCGGCTCTGCAGATATACCCTACTCGATCATGGTGCTCACCTTCAGGCAGAGGGCTGAGTGTGTGAGGCAGGGGCATTTCTAGGATCAGACCTTTAGAGGGGCTCCGCCCCTAGAGCCTAAACTGATTGGCCAATGTACACACAACAGCGTGTCAGTGTCTGTGTGTTGCTGTAAAAGAGTTGTCAATTTGTTCAGCTACACTCTGTTGACCATTTTAGACCTGTTAATAAAAGCATTTACTCATATCCATCAACGGCATGCACTGGTCCAACAAAGTGAAGGCTTGTATTGTGTATGAACACTTGTGCTGCTACACTTGTGGGGTCCAAAAGTTATGAGAAGAATAAGAGAGGGGGGGGGGGGGGAGAAATCCACCCCCTCTGAGGTCATCATATAAGTAAGTACACTTTATTTGTATAGCACCTTTCACAGATAAAATCACAAAGTGCTTCACAGAAGTAAAATATAGCAACAGTTATAGAGATGAACGCACTACACATAAAACAATTCTGACACAACGTAAGCATAGGCACAACATACGTAAATTAAATAACTAAATATGAGTGCAACATAAATGTCAGTCCTAAAAACAAAACAACAATTATAAATAAATAAACAAAGTTTGCAACCAGGAATTAATAAAAATGTATTAAAAGCCTGAATAAAAAAGTTTTCAACTGTTGCTTAAAAGTGGATAGGGAGTCAAGTGAACGCATAGAAAGGGGGAGGGTGGGGGAGCTCCAGTAGCTCACCACGTATCTCGGCGCTATTTCTGCGTCGGGAGGAGCCGTGCTGCGTCACGGTTCTGGTTGACTCCGAGTTCGATTCCCGGACCCGCCGTCATTTGCCGAATGTCTTCCCCTGTTCTCCCACCCGTTTCACTCTACAACTGTCGGTCACGCTTGACCAGAAAAGCGATAAACGCTAAAAAATAAAAAAATAAAAGTTTAAAAAAAAAAAATAAAGAAAGGGGGAGGGTGTTCCAAAGGGTAGGGGCCAAAAATTTGAAGGACCGGTCACCTTTGGTTATTAACCGGGTCCGTGGGACAACCAGGGCCCTCATTTATCAACTTGACGTACGCACAGATATGTGCTTAAGCCGTGCGTACGATCATTTCTAAGCAAAGTGTGGGATTTATCTATTTGAACTTGTGCTTGACTTTGTGCGTATATTTAAGCACAGTTCGGACCATGCATAGTTGGCGCCCGGTGGTAGAATATTTTTACAATGCGGAAATAAGCACTGACTGCGCTCCGCGTAACTCAACTCGTTATTATTTTGCGCATATATTGCAGAAATACGCGAACGTTTTGATTATATTTAAAAGGCTTTGCCATTGTTAAACGTAATAAGTGGAGCCCCGAAGCTGTAAGCAGAATACAAGTCATATGAACACCCACGATATAAACGCATTGCAACGAGAACAGACAGAGGTTATTTGTTGAGTGTATGTGTATACAAAACCCTTGCAATAAATGTGTCTTACATGAATGAAAAGCATACATGCTCTGGACACAGAGCATATATCGTGTGGGTGATATCATGACTTGTATTCTGTGTCAATGCCTAAATCAAAACATTCCCGTATTTCTGCAATCTATGCGCAAAATAATAACGAGTTGAGTTCTAACAAAGAACATATTACATGCTGGTAGGCTGATAGAGTAAACTATGATATGAATATGAATATGATATGATATAAAGGTATACTTGTTTGTTTGCTTGTTTGTTTATTTACACATATAAAAACAGTTACATATATAATACAATATAGTCCACAAGGGATGTGTAGGAGAATTGCCTAAAAACCCTCAAGGGGCTTGCATGTGGCATTCACCAGGAAGCAAAATTACATTATATCAAGATAAATATAAAATATAAAATAAAATCCCCCCCCCCCCCCCCCCCCTAAACAAACAAACACACACAAGCAGGCCTACATAGACACCGAAGTAGGCACCCCATGCCATACGATTTCTGGTATAGAGAAAACAATCAATGACAGGAAGAATATATAATAAAACGAAAATACAATAACAAAATACATCAAGCCATCAGACCACAGTTTGTAAAGGAAGTCCATATGGGAAATATTGGTGATCTAGGAGATGAGATTTCAGTGCTCTTTTGAATTTCAGAAAAGAAAATTCCAAAATATGTGGAGGCAAAGAGTTCCACAACTTTGACCCTCGGTAGAGCAAACAAAACTGAGATTGGGAAGTGCGGGAAGAGGGTGGTCTAAGCAAACAGGAACTACGTGTGGGGTAATTATGAATTTGGTGATTGTGGGCAAACATGTCATGAAAAAAAGGGGGAAGGGCTCTGTTTAAAGAACTATGCACAAATAAACCAGTCTGAAGATGATTCACTTGATAAACACTGAGTATACCTAACTTATGGAATAGAGGCTGAGAAGAATGACTTCGTTGAACACAGCTGATTATTTTTAGAGCTCGTTTCTGCAGACGGTATATGGGCTCAAGTTTGGTCTGATGCGTACTACCCCAAACTAAATTACAGTAATTGATATATGGGTAAACCATAGAGTAATATAACATTGTGGCAACCTCGGTGCTCAGCAAGTGACGTGTTTTTCCAAGAATACCAATACTCTTGGCCATTTTTGTAGTTATGGCTGTGATATGAGGTTTCCATGATAGGGATTCATCAAGCAGAACACCAAGGAATCGTGTAAAACACACCCTAGCTATGGGGATGTCATTGATCACTACTTTAGATGAAGAGTTAAAATTTGAGACCAAAAAAAATGAAATTCGTTTTTTTAATGTTTAGTGATAATTTGTTGCATTTAAACCAAATTGATAGTTTGTTAAGTTCTTCATTTATGACCCTAATGATGGTATCAGGATCTTTATGTGAATAGAATACACACGTGTCATCTGCAAATAAAATTTTCGACAGCCTGTCTGAGACGTTAGGGAGGTCATTGATATATAACAAAAATAACAAAGGCCCAATAATTGAACCTTGGGGCAGACCGCAAAGTAAAGGAAGAAAAGGAGAATTGATCCCATTATAGGATACAGACTGACGTCTATCTTTAAGGTTATTATAACGGGCTCATGCGGGAACAAGAGGTTGGCTTGCTTGTTTGGCACGGGGGGCAGAAGCAGAACACCCACCTCCAAACGCCATTAAATAGTTTCAAATAAAAAGCGACATACTATTATTTTGTTGTTATTAGTTTCCAAATAAGATTGGCCACAACGGAATGCTTTCTACTTCAATTTGTTGATTAGAATAGATTACCTCGCTCCGTTGAAACTTCACTGAGCTCAGCACACAGACATGATAATAATAATAGCTTCATTTTACATAGCGCCTTTCAAGAGACCCATGCAAGGTCGCTTTACATAGATGGGGGGGGGGGGAATAACAAAGTAATAAAGATAGTGGACAGACTATGTAAATATGATGATGGGATTCAAGTTCGCGTTTTTATTGATCATAGGCATGCGGGCAGATCCGGCCCGCGGGATGATTCTGACCGGCCCGCCAAAGATTACATGATAATAATTTTTTTTTTTTACTTTTTTCTTTTCATGTCAACGTTAACACGCACAATTGAGCAAAAAGTCACTCAATTAATGACAGATTTCATTGATAAATTGAGGGAAAACTTTGCAAGTCGATTTGATGAATTTGACATGTCCAGAGAATTGATGCATTTTGTGAGCAACCCATTTGCCAATGTAGCTGCTATTTCCACAAAAGGACAAGAGTTCCTTGCATCACTTCACATTGATGAAGGTCTCCTGCAACTTGAAATAATTGACATGCAAGCATCATCTGCTCTGAAGCAGGCACTTGAGAATGAATCCACCACAACATTTTGGATAAAGTGTATTCATGTCAAGACATTCCCCAAAATAAAAACGCTGGCAATATCTGTGCTAACAATGTTTGGCTCAACATACACCTGTGAATCCAGTTTCTCTCACATGAATGCCATTAAAACAAGCAACGTGCCTCCTTGACAAATGAGCATTTGCATCACTGTTTGCGGGTAGCCCTCACTTCCTATGAACCCTCTTTCTCTGCCATTGCCCAGTCAAAGAAGTGCAATCGCTCTCATTAGATGTGTGTATGTAGGCTAGGCCTGTCTGCCCCCCACCCCCCTGATGTTTGAGAGTTAAGAGTGGACAATAAGTGCTAATAAGATGCTGTGATTTGCTGTTGTTGCACAGACATGAAGCACTTTTTCATAAGCTCAGCTGCACTATAAATGTGTTTTTTTGTTCAAGTGTTGATGTTAGAATGTTCAGATGCACATCATGCACTTGTTTGTTTTTTATTTTATTTTTATATTGAAATGTTGAAGAGGAGATGTTGCAGTTGTTGCACAGTCATAAATGAAGCACTTTCTGCAGGAGATGTTGCAGATGTGGCACATAAATGAAGCACTTTTTTTGAAAAGTATACTACTTTTGCAATGTAGTTAAATAAAAGTTGTGAAAATGTGGTTGCGTGTTGTGTCAAGTGTACATATATTCATAGCACGGGGAGGCGCCGTGGCAGTCCGGCCCCTGGCCCCTTGGGTTTCTGACAATTTGGCCCCCTGAACAATTTAGTTGAATAGCCCTGGAGTATGATATCTTAATCAAACATTCTAGAACATTTGTCGTCACAGATCATGTCATAATAGAACATAGGCTACATGGCATGGTCCATCGTGATGTTGTGTAGACTGTTATTACTGTACCACCCATTGTGACAACAGCCTTGTGAGCTCCCGCACACAAACATGATGGAATTCAAGTTCATGTATTGAAAGGCAGGCTACATCATACATGGCAGTGAGATTCATTGTTCTTGTATATGCTCTCGTATTATTGTTTATATAGGCTACCCAATACTGACATCAAAATAGATTGTATGCCTCTAGAAATCATATGCAGCAGGTAGAAAATTTACGGAAAATCCGTCGCGATTTGGAATAAAATTGAGGAGAACTTTAATCCCTAGGTATTAATCAAACAAAACGGAAAAAGGCAGTCATATTCCAGCACGGTCTTTATTAGTGTTTGCGCTGCCCAGGCAGCAATGGTTAATAGATATCACGTCTGTCTCATAACACGCTTCCCTCGGTTTAGTCCATTTTTCCACATTTCATGGGGGTGTTCCATTACCGTATATGGTTAATCGGGGCGGTTTTGGTATGCAAATACGTGAAAGTGTGCACGAGCCTCAGCGTAGAAGCAAGGTGATATTTATCATGACAGGTGTGCGTAGGACCTGTGTACGCACGTGTGTTAAATCCTGTTTTTTTTGTGCGTGCACACATTCTAAATTCTGTGCTTACGTGTGGAAATAGAACATTTTCTGAGGAAACTTGATAAATGAGGGCCCAGGAGATTTTGGTGGGAGGACCTAAGTGCACGACTGGGGGAGTAGGGGAGCAGTCAATTTAAAATGTACACAGGGGATTTACCTTATAGGGCTTTAAAAGTTAAAACAAGAATTTTAAAATGGACACGATAATTAACACTTTGGTTGCCTAAGGTTAAATTAATGATATACCATAGATTGCCAGCGCTATTTGTCTATGGAGAAAGTCCCCTTCTTTGCAGGGCTATAACTTTTTAAATTCTATTGCTACATTGCCATTATTAGGGCCCATTCAAAGTCCTATATGTATTGTTCATTGTGTAGCAACGTTAAACTTTTTCATTCACATATTCATAGTAAAGTATGGTCTAATGTATAAGTATGTTTTCATCTCTTTCTGCAGCTTTCTCCAGAACGTGATATATAGCCCCAAATGCATTATATTGATGATGAAATACAGTTTGATGGCAATCAGCGCGATATAAAAAATTCCAACTAGACGTACTTCTAGAAGTTACTACACGTCATCTGATGTTGACCGGATGGGCGAGGGGGCGTTTATAATTCCGTGGGCAGCGTTATACCAATCATCTAATGTGGGTCAAATGTTGATAATATCAGTTATTATCGAAGACGGTAACGTTACACGCTGAAACTCACCCCAGTCTCCGCGCGCCGTTGGGCGATCATCGTCGAGTAGACATTTTATCATTATGGGATATATTATTACCCGGTCCATCTCCAGCTTGTATAATGGTATATACGTCCAAATCATGTTGTTTATCGAGTTATTGGCAATCGATCGCTATGTAGAGTGACGAGCTAGAGTCACGGGACATGTACCGAGTGGCCGGAAGCAATACGGACGTCTAGCAAAACCTCTAGTGCGCTTCCTGTTAAGCGCTTGCGCCGATCGGCCACCAGATGGCGCTCCTGAACCGCCAGAGAGCTCAGTGGGTCCTGCTGGTGAATCTCAGGCCAGCGGAGGGACATTATGAATCCGATCGCAGATTTTTGAAATATTGATATAAAGACGACGTACAGCGTCCCCCGGCAACTTTAGCATGGCCAGCAAAGACGTCTAAAGACGCCCCCTGGCAGTCAAAGTGTTAACATATTGGTCGCCAAAAACGGCATAAGTCGTTATTGCCCGCCATGCGTTGAACGCCAACAACAGCGTAAATCGTTTTTGGGATCAATATTACATTTTTTCGCCATGGCATTCATAATTCATCCAGCCTCCCTCCGGACTGCAGCGGCACCCTGTATGAGATTGAAACGCCTCAATACCGCCGCCTGGTGGATGGTCGGGCGAGTTACACCGGAAGTGGTGATCGGTGCGTCGAGGAAATCCCTCCGGCAGTCATATGTTGTTACGTGGATCCAGACAAACACTCTAGTGCATTTCGATCGCTTTTGAAACGCAATAATCAATATGATTTCGGCGTTTATTGTGCCATACAAACCAGAAATGGATGTAGGAGATTAACGTCAAATAATTGGGATATTTTTCCTCCAGTCTCATCGGCGAACGGTAAGAGGAATATAACGTTATTTTCAGCCCGATTGTTTATTCATTTCACTGCAAACCATCTGCTCATATGCATATCAACCCATACTAAATAAAGCCGTTACTGACGATCAAGGAATTATAAACTACCCCCCCCCACCCCCTTTCCTTCACGCATGATGAAGCATAATGTATACCGATCATATACATTTGAATTTGTTAATATAGCGTGTATAGGAAAGAAACGCCAATCGATAATCTATCATATGCGTAAGGGCCTATAACTCTCGTTTTTGGAATTACAGCAGAAAACCTTAAAAACATACTTATATTCTAGACGGTATTAACACAACAATGTATGAATGAAAAAATATAACGTTCCCACATCCTGAACGATAGATAATCGATGTTGAATGGGCCATAGTAATGTCAATATAGCAATACAAATTAAAAAGTTATAGCCCTGCAAAGAAGGTAAACATCTCCATAGGCTTTCAACAGTGGCAGACTGGGTACAATGATGGGCACAACCCCCAGCGCCCACTGTGTTAATGGGGAGCCAATGTAGAGTGGATACAATGGGGGTGATGTGGGCACGCCTACTTGTCCAAGTTAAAAGCCTTGCCGCTGCATTTATTATGATTTGCAAGCGGTTTAGCACAGATTTATCCAGACAGGTAAAATTTTAATTCAATAGTCCAGGCGTGATGAAATCAAAGCATGGATGATCATTTCCATTTCAGCTCTAGAAACAACAAATCTTAATTTGGCAATGTTTCTGAGCTGATAAAAACATGACCGTGTGAGCTGGTTGACATGGCTGTTAAAAAAAATTACACCTAAGTTCCTCACATGAGGTTTGACACACTGACCTAGAGGTCAAATAAAAAGATTTATGATGGGGATGATGTGGTCGGGAGCAATAATGAGGGCTTCTGTCTTATTTGCATTAAGATGAAGGAAATTATCAGCCATCCAGCTCTTGCTGGCATCGATGCATTCATTAATAATGCAAAAATGATTACACTCACTGGGCTTAAAAAAACAATACAATTATGGTTAGGGATTGATAAAGGTTGAGGTTATGATCGTGGGAGAAGCCTAGA
>NC_140177.1:71452423-71467423 GCF_963971535.1 Notolepis coatsorum | reverse complement strand
TGTGTGTGTGTGTGTGTGTGTGTGTGTGTGTGTGTGTGTGTGTGTGTGTGTGTGTGTGATGTAGTAAAAGCCAGTTCTGTGAGTGCTCTCTCATACCTTTGGCTCCATCTACTCTGTGGTGTTTGTTTGTGTTTTTTTCTTCTGCTTCTAGGTTCAAACATCTAACATGTCAATAGGCAGCTAACGAGAAGCTATTTCAGGGGTAAGCAGAGAGTGAGGTTTGAATTATGTACGACCGACCACACCACTCCTTTTCAGAGATTCCAGCCAAAATAGACATTCCTTGACAGTCGAGATCGACATTTGGATAGATATTGTAACTTGGATTATGTTGGAATCAGGTTACTAATAGATTATTCTCGGGAGTGAACGGATCATTTATATATATATATATATATATATTAGAGCTGGGCCGTTAACGGCGTTAACGTGCTGCGTTAACGCTATACTAGTATCGCGCAATAATATAATTAACGCATTAATCTAAAACATTTTTTTTTTTTTTTTTTTTTTTTACATTTTTTTTTTTTTACCTTTATTTACCCAGGGTAGGTTCGCTGAGCACAGATGCTCTTTTTCAGGAACGCCCTGCTTCACATTCACACAGTTCCATTCACACCTGGGAGCTGTACAACCACAGTTGACACCATTGGCCACTGAGCAACTCCACTGGAGCAGTTGATTCAAGCCATGTCACATAGTTCAAGTTTGAAATGATTCTTTCTGTTTTGCTCCTGAGAGTGCTAGATACTGTACTGTACTGGTAATATTATTTATTTGTGTTAACTTCTGAATAAAACAACTTATTAAACACAAGTACATCTTATTGAACATTATTTTGATATTTCATTACCAATTATCATAGCAAAACAGCTTTTTCAAACAGTCTGTAATGCATTTTGGAAACGGGAGATGGGCTCATAAGGAGGAAAGAAAAAGTAAGGACTTACTTCTGGTCATTATTTGGGTAGAACACACATATTTTGAATGCCTTCGGCAGTTTTTTTTTTTTTTTTGTTAGCCATTTTAATCTAGATTAATCTAGATTAAATCCAGGATTGCAGATAGATTAATCTAGATTAAAAAAATTAATCTATGCCCACCTCTAATATATATATATATATATATATATATATAGAGAGAGATAGAGAGAGAGAGAGAGAGAGAGAGAGAGAGAGAGAGAGAGAGAGAGAGAGGCATAAGCAAGCATAAAAATATAGAGAGGTAGCAAGTAGGGATGCCCCGATCACGTTTTTTGCCACTGATACCGATCACCGATCGGCGTGAGCCATATCGGCCGATACCGATCGTTTTTGATTAAAAGAAATTAAAATGTATTTTATATAATTTTTTTTAATTTTTTATAAAATATATATATTATATAATTAGACTTGTACTTGTATTATCTGCGAGACATCGCCATCATCGGTAGCTGGCCGGCTAGATACCGTTCGGTTAGACAATGCCTCATCATGTATTAAACTAAAAGTGAATAGTTGACTGGGTCATTTTGTAACGGTAGCTAAGCTAACGTTAGCTCAGGGAGACGCCGTCCTCCCGTGTCCCGTCTCACTAGACTAGACCCGTGTTTACGTGCGTGCGGGAGGGGCTGGAGGGATGAGCAGACGCCGCACCACCCGGTGTCTGAGACAGAACTCAGCGACAGCGAGTGAGATCGGCTTTGACGATCGGCGAAAATAAAGCATTATCACCGATCACCGATCGCATATTTATACTGATTATCGACCGATAACGATCGGGGCATCCCTAGTAGCAAGGTAAGGTAAATCACAGTGTTTCACATTCGGATCTAGCATCCCAATAGGCCTTTCTGTTTACAGTTTCATTCAGTAATACAAATAATAAAAATAGGCAAAAAAATAGGCAAAAAATTATCAAATAGAACGGACATACTACAGGGTATTTAACATACAACAGAGCAGTGCATCAGTAAGAAGTAATTACAACAGAGCAGTGCTCTTAAAATTACAGTGCATAGGAGGTAGTGAGATAACATTTGCATAGAACTGACATGAATTTGATAGGAAGTGTATAAAAGTAGGTAGGGTAAGAATAGTGCAGGTAAAGTACAATTTGTGTCAGGATATCCCTGATGTTTAATTTAAATGCCTGACCAAAGATATATGTTTTAAGCTGTCTTTTGAAGATGTCTAGTGAGTTGGCTTCCCTGATGTTTTGGGGTAGTTTGTTCCATAGTTTTGGGGCATAGTTGATAAAGACTGCATTACCGATCCTCTTTTGACTGTTTCTGGGAGCCTCTAGTAGTCCAGCAGCTGATGATCGCAGTGTTCTTGCTGGCCTGTAATTTATTAGAGTGTTGGCGATGTAGCTAGGTCCCTGTCCATTTAGAGCTTTGTATGTAAAGAGAAGGACCTTGAAGTCAATTCTAAATGTTACAGGAAGCCAGTGTAGAGCAGCTAAGACTGGACTAATGTGTTCTCTCCTTTTGGTTCTAGTAAGCAGTTGGGCTGCAGAGTTTTGGATTAGCTGAAGCCTCTCTGTGGTTTTCTTAGGGAGACCTGTAAAAAGTGCATTACAGTGGTGTAACCGGCTAGATATGAATGCATGAATTAGCTTCTCAGCATCGTTTTGATTAATAAATGGTCGTACTTTTGCTATATTTCTGAGATGGAAGAACGATGTTTTGGTCACTTTGTTAATATTGTGGCGATAAGAAAGTAGCGAGCCAGAGACGTAGTTCGAGTTGAGGTACTTTACTTATCCTTGCACATAGCATTCACAATAACAACAACTGTCACCCGCAACCGGAAGTGGTATTTAACCTTTACCCTAAACAGTAAAACCCACACTCTTAAAGGCACAAGCCCACCTTGGTGAATGTCTCTTAATATAGGTCACCACACAGGCCCCCCCAGAATTCACCAATACAAAAACTGCAACTAATTAATAGCCAGTGAACAGTCCATCAGTGAACAGATCACAGCATGAAATAGTCAACGTGGAGGGGGACGGATCAAGCGGCCGAACCGACTGCGCTTAACCAGAGGGGGATTAAGGGAGAGAAGTGGGACCAGCGGCCGGGCCACGGAAGGGGCCAAGGCCGGAACAGAGGACGGGGCAGGGGTCTGAGCCGAAACTGGGGGGCGCCCCCGCCGCGGGGGTAGGGCCAACTGAACTGACTTGTCCTTGTCCAAGTGAGCAGGCTTAAGTCGGTCTATAGTGACCCACTCCGGCCTGCCCCCCATGTCCACAACAAAGTTTTTAGTGCCTGCCTCCAGGACACGGAAAGGCCCGTCATAAGGGGGCTGCAGCGGGGTCCGATGGCTGTCGTGCTGGATGAACACATATTTGGCCAATGGCAGGTTTCTGGGGACGTACTGTAGGACTGGGGAAGGCAGTGGTGGGATGTTGGAATGGGAATAAGGGCATCGGCAACCCCACGGGACACTGTTCGATGGGAGGCGACGGACCAGGAAGCTGTGTGTTATGGTTTGACACCGACCCCAAACGCAAACGGCACAGAGAGAGTAGTTTCAGAGTTAGCCAAAAACTAGGGCTTGTTTATTTTACAGAATAGCAGAAAGAACTTGGTTGAAAACAGAGACAGACTGGGATACAAGCATTTGAGGAATGTTGCTGCTCTGCAGCTTCTCCCGGGGAGGTTACGTCTGAGGAATCTGTCAGTGACGTCAGAGCCGCTCTGCAGAATCCTCCCGGCAGTACTCCGAGGTGGTAGCGGAACAGGGAGAGAGAGAGAGCGGGTTAGCTCAGAGAACAGTTGGGAACAGACAGGTGACAGGTGAAGTGACTTGTCCCAAACAGATAATCCAAGTGACAGAATCTTCGGTGTGAATACACACAGTGAGCAATGTCCCAACAATAATCCAAGTGATAGAATCTTCGGTGTGAATACACACAGTGAGCAATGTCCCAACAATAATCCAAGTGATAGAATCATCGGTGTGAATACACACAGTGAGCAATGTTCAAACAATAATGAATCCCAATGAACAATCCAAAAACAGGCAAAGGGTGAGAGACAGACTGAACAAAAAGCAGGATCTCTTCAGTGTTTACACACACGAAAAATGATAGAGTCAAAAGACTGTCTTGCAAAAACTCACCAAAGCGCTGTGCGTGAAGCGAGCAGATCAAACAGGGCGAGCGCTTCGTAACGGGGAACGGGTTGTCCAAACGGAAAACTCCTTGAGAGTCCTGGGAGGCAAAGCACAGGGAAAAGCAGGCAACGGAAGGAACGGCAAATGCAGAGAATATATCAGAACGATCCAACAACACTTAATGGGGAATCAGGGTATATATAAGCAAAAGGAATGCTTAATGACAAGCTGTGACAGCTGCGGGATGAGATTGACAAGCGTGTGGTTGGGGGAGCACCAATCAAACAGCGTCTACAGGAAGAAGCGTGTGAAGAGGAGAATGCAATTAATTAACCGAAAACTTAAAGGAACAGAGCGAGTAGGTGAGCAGCGGACAAAAACCTCACACTGTGGCCTCCAGAAGAAACTCCCCAGGGACCCGCAGCGGCTGGCCGTACACCAGCTTGGCGGACGAGGCCTGGAGGTCCTCTTTGGGGGCAGAACGAAGACCAAGCAAGACCCACGGGAGGCGGTCAACCCAGTCGCCATCCGTAAGGGCAGCCCGAAGAGCGGCCTTCATGTCCCTATGGAACCGCTCGCAAAGTCCGTTGCCCTGCGGGTTGTACGCAGTAGTGCGGTGGATCTTCACCCCCAGGTGCTCTGCAACTGCAGTCCAGAGCTCCGAAGTGAACTGGGGGCCCCTGTCGCTTTTGATGTCCCCCGGTGTGCCAATTGAAGTTCAGTTCTGAATCTATGATAACTCTGAGACTTGTGACCTCAGATTTGATCCAAGGGGTTAGTCCTCCCAGGTTCATTTCTTTTTTTGTTTTTGGGCCGCTAATTAGAATTTCAGTTTTGTTATCGTTTAGTTTCAGGAAGTTCTTACTCATCCATTTATTTATTGCCAATAAGCAGTCTGTGATGGAGTTAATAGCTGTATCATTTGGTTCAGCAGATATGTACAGTTGTGTATCATCCGCATAGCTATGGAAACCTACATTATGTTCTCTGACGATATCACCCAGCGGTAACATGTAAAGGGAGAAGAGTAAAGGACCTAAGCAACTCCCTTGTGCAACTCCATAGTTGTTGTCATATATCTCAGACATGTGGCCTCCTAGTTTAACATAGAATTTCCTCCCTCTGATGTATGTTTTAAACCAGCCTAGCACATAGTCTGAGAAACCGACATGGTTTTCAAGACGATTGATTAGAATATCGTGATCGATTGTATCGAATGCTGCACTGAGATCTAGCAGGATAAGGATGGAGACCTTATTCTCGTCAGAGTTTAGTCTGAGGTCACTGATTATTTTGGTGAGGGCAGTTTCAGTGCTATGATATTTTCTGAATCCCGATTGAAATTATTCTAAGATGTTGTTTTCTTCAAGAAAGGAATTAATTTGACCTGAAACTATCTTTTCAAGTACTTTACTAATGAATGGTAGGTTAGATATTGGTCGATAGTTTTCCAGTACATTACTATCCAAGTTAATTTTTTTTAGTAATGGCTTTACAACTGCTGTTTTAGAGGCATCTGGGAAAATACCAGTTCTAAGGGAAGTGTTGATGATATCTAGCACAGGGCTTGAGACACTATTAAACACCCGTTTGAAGAAAGCTGTAAGTATAGGATCAATGTCTGAGGTGGAGGAGTTACATTCTGAGACAGTTTTGCAGAGTTCATCTAATGTGATGCATGTGAATCTTCTCATGGTTACATTGCGCGGTTTGCCGTAATCAGCTTTATTTCCATCATGAGTAATGCTGGCCCTGATCAAGGTTATTTTGTTGTTAAAGAATAGTGCAAGTTCTTCACACTTAACCGTTGATGACTGAGGAGGTGTAGGGGCAGTGTTGAGTAGTAGATTAATAGTGAAAAAAAGGATTCTGGAGTTTCCAGCATTTTCTGAAATGATTTGAGAGAAGTAGTCTTTCCTTGCTAAGCGGACGGTTTTATTATAGGCAGTTAAAGCATCTTTGTAGTGATTTTAGTTTTTCTCCATTTTCGCTCAGCTGCACGCCATTTCCTTTTTTCTTTGTTGACCGCATTATAGTTCAACCATTTTAGTTTTTAGTGGGGCGACAGAATTTAATACAGATGACAGTGCATCATTGAGATTTTCTGAGAGAGCTGTCATGATTGTGTGGTTCATGTAGTCTGATAAGATAAATTTACTTTGATTCAGCCTTGTCGTTTAGAGTAAATTAATTACTTTTCTATATAGAGCAGAGGGATGGGTTTTCTATAGAACCAATGGTTAACTTTTCTATACAGAGGAAATTGATCTATTAGGTAAATGAGATACAAGTCAATAGATACATTTTATACAAAATGAATGTATTACTTCTCTATTACTGAGCAACCTGTGACATTTCTACACAGAATAAATAGTGAATGGATGACTTTTCTATACAAAGTAAACGGATGACTATTAAAACGAATTACTCTATTGCACAGCGTAAATGGATCACTTTTCCGTACGGAGTGAACGGATGACTCCTCCACAGACTGCCGAACAAGAACCCGACTCCGCCGGCCGCTCAGTGGCAGCCCGACGATGCCTCGACACAGAAATGCTACGATAAGCATCAATTCTTCAGGGCTGAGGTGCAACAGTCTTAGTGCCGGGGTGTCCGCCAAGTGCCGTGTTATGACAGCAGATAAAAACTGCTTCTAAAACAGCCACTTTGTCCTCCTTTGACTCTCGTCTCCAGCAGTTTTGTTTTACACAAGATTATTTTAGGGCGACGCCATGGTTTTTATGTGTGTAATAACAGTCAGAGGCGGTTACATAAAGGGGGAGATTTTCTTTTAGGGTTTTAATTCCCTGTCCAGTAGCGAGTCGAGCCAGAGTGTCTGTGTCAGACGTTGACAAACACACACACACGTCCATTCTCTGAAGGAGAGACTAAGACCTTCCAAAACACACACAAGCGCACGCACCGTATGCTCTCTGTGTCCTTACAAAAAACAGATAAACACACACACACACACACACACACGCACAAATTCTCTGCTAGACGACCTCACATTTTCACACAAGCAGACAGGCTCTCTGTGTCCTCACAAACAAACACACCAACACAACACATAGAGTACATGCACATACACTCTCACAAACACACACACACACACACACACACACACACACACACACACACACACACACACACACACACACACACACACTCACAAACACACACACACACACAAACACACACATGCATGCACACAAGCACCACGACCACACACAATAGCCTCGGCTGGCTCCCCAGGCAGCACACTAGCAGTGAGGAGCAGGCCTCAAACAGTGGCCACTTCAAACAGCTCCATGAAGGCAATTAAACTACAGAGACACAGAGCCTCCTACAGCCACTGTTCTCTGCCGGCCGTGACCTACATCCCTCTTCTCTTCCCTTCATCCCTCCATCCATCTTTTCTTCTGTCCACCTCTCCTCTCGCCATCTGTCACTCTCTCACAAATCCATGCCTCCGCCCTCCCCCTCTCATTCTCCCCCCACCCCCCGTCACATATCCATCTCTCCACCCTCCCCCCTCTCATCGCTCCTCCACCCCCCCAAAAAATAAATCGTATATCCATCTCTCCAGCCCACTCTCACAACCCCCCCCCCCCCCCCCCCAATCACATATCCGACCCCGTAGTCTCTTTCCTACGCTCTACTTTGATGCCTTGCCAATGGGCACGCCACGCACAGGGGGCTGGTGAGGTGAGAAGACGGTCAGCCTCGCAGGAAGCGCTGCAGTAAAACATCCTACAGCTACTGAAGCGTTTCAATTACATTAGCTCAGCCCACTCGCCGCCGCCCGGGCATCGCAACAGGATATAAACTTTATCCATTAACCTAATGACTGGACAGCATGCGGAATGTGAAGCGAACTGGATGAACTGAGCGGCTGATGCAGCGGCAGGACAGCGCACACACACACACACGCACGCACGCACGCGCACACACACACACACACACACACACACACACACACACACACACACACACACACACACACACACACACACACACAAGAGAAAGCTGTAGAGAGGGCCTTGTGGAGGCTATGACACATAAACACATAAGAAACACATAAATCAGTTCAGAGACATAAAAACCCCCACGCTGAAGGCCTGTAGTGTCAACACATACACACACACACATGCACACACACCAGACCGACACACACACATACACACACACACACACACACACACACACCAGACCGACACACACACATACACACACACACCAGACCGACACACACACACACACACACACACACACAGTCACACAGGCACACACACACACACACACACACACACACACACACACACACACACACACACACACACACACACACACACACACACACACAGACACACACACACACACACACACACACACACAGACAATGTGTATACCATCCATTCCATTCTCCTATTACTGTGTGGCCCAAGGCTGAAGCCCATACTGTACTGTACTGGACTCTAACCCCACTTCCTGTCCCTAGCATTTGAGCAGAATGACAGAATAACCCACGCAGTGTTACTGCGATATGATCCTTGTTATTCTTCAATTCACTCTCACGCGCGCACACAGACACACAAAAACACACCCACATGCGTGCGAATGCACACATGTATATACACACACACAGACACACACACACAGACACACACACACACAGACACACACACACACAGAAACACACACACACACAGAAACACACACAGACACACACACCCACAGAGTCCCAGAGTCTGAGACAGAGAGCCAGTCTGAGCAGGGATAGTGGGTCACGCTGAGGTCCCAGGCAGCAGACCAGGGTTATGGGAAAGGGATGGGCCGCTGGATCAGATCTGAGTAGTGTTTGGAAGAGAGGGATGGAGGGAGGGATGGAGGGAGGGAGGGATGGAGGGATGGAGGGAGGGAGGGAAGGATACATGGGTTGACACATGGGTCAAGAACAAAGGCACAGTTAGACAGGGTCGGGACAGGAAACAGAGTGTGGAAGATGAAGAGAAGGATTACTTTATTAGTGGATTCAGACGAGGTAAGAGGGAGTGGACGGAGGAAAGATGCACAAACAGTCTGCTGCTTGGCATCCCTTGTTGTTACCATAGAGACGACAACAACATTCACCAAACCGTAAACTAGAAAGGTGTGGTCAGTAGCTAGCCCAAATCTCCACTAGGCGGCAGTCACTCATTTCTCCTTCTCTCTCTCTCTCTCTCTCTCTCTCTCTCTCTCTCTCTCTCTCTCTCTCTCTCTCTCTCTCTCTCTCTCTCTCTCTCTCTCTCTCTCTCTATATATATATATATATATATATATATATATATATATATATATATATATATATATATATATATATATAGAAACAAACACATCTAGAATAGAAAAGAAATGCAGACACCATCTATTACCATTAAGTTAATTTTAAGTTTATTAGTGAATCTTAAAAGTGAGGAACCAGCTGACTTGATTAAAGGGGCGTGTTTAAAACTGCCATTTTGTTTAGTTAAGTGCCCCCATTAAGGGACTGTTTCCTGTTTACTAGTAGCAACTGATTTTCTGAGTGAGCCATTAAGAGCCTGCCCTGTTTAAAAGCAGAGGTCCAGACTGTGTTGAAATCACTCTGTGCTGAGCTCTGTTAAGGAAGGACAGGACACACTCACTGAGAAACATTGCTTTATACTGAAAACTAGGGTAAGCCATTTTAAGTTTATTAGTGAATCTTAAAAGTGAGGAACCAGCTGACTTGATTAAAGGGGCGTGTTTAAAACGGCCATTTTGTTTAGTTAAGTGCCCCCATTAAGGGCCAGGTGTTAAGACAGCACTAATTAGTGTTTGAGATTTAAAGGCTTGCTGGTGTAGCGTCAGCGAAGCGTCGAGAAACGAAGAGGGACAAAGAGGAGGAGTTTTCCTGGAGTTCTCCGCCGAGGGACCCACCGATCCACCTAGTGCTAAGTACACCCTAGTCCTATCTTACACTCCACTCTGAAAAATCCTTTCCCTCCCACTCTGCTATTTCTCTACTTCCTCCCTGCCACTCTTGACAAGACAATGTGTCTCATACCTATATCCACAATCTGCTCCTCTAGAACAGATTTAACCCACCCACGGCAGTTTGCTAGCAACCCGGCTAATCTCTCCTACCCTCCTACAGCCACTAATACACCCGTCACAGTACGGGGAGGCTTATGGAATTGTCAATCAGCAGTCAAGAAAGCTGACTTCATTACTGCCTACGCCCATAGTCTAAATCTGCAGCTCCTGGCTCTAACTGAGACCTGGATAACCCCCAATAACTCATCAACACCTGCAGCATTATCTACAAACTATAACTTCACTCACACACCTCGACCTTCCAGACGGGGTGGAGGCACTGGCCTCATGACATCTCCTTCATGGGCTACAAACGTAACACCACTCCCAGAACTGTCACTCTCCTCTCTCGAATATCATGCAGTATCTGTCTCTAATCCTTTCAATCTCACCATTGTTACACTCTACCGCCCTCCAGGTACACTCGATCACTTCACAGATGAGCTGGACATGCTTCTTAGCTCCTTACCGGAAGATGGTACCCCTCTCCTTCTATTGGGCGACTTCAACCTGCCTGACTCATCTCAGTCAGTCATAGTAGTCTCCCTCCTACAATCGTTTGACCTGACTCCCACTGCCATGCCTCCCACCCACAAAGCAGGCAACTCCTTGGATCTCATATTTTCCCGTAACTCCAGCATCATTAACACCACGGTAACTCCCCTACATGTATCTGACCATTCCTTCATATCCTTCTCACTAACTCTCATGCTTAACCGAAAGGTCTTCACCCCAACTCAAACAGTCTCACTCAGACGCAACCTGCCCTCCCTATCCCCCTCCACCCTCTCCTCTGACATACTATCCGCTCTACCTCTGAGTGACACCTTCTCTGCTCTCTCCACAGAGATGGCAACCTCCACCCTCCTTTCAGCCCTTGCAACCTCCTTCAACAAGCTCTGTCCCCTCGTTGAGAAACCTGCCCGTCGTTCCCCACCCAGTCCATGGCTGACAGATCCAGTGAGAGAACAAAGACAGGTCCTGAGAGCAGCTGAAAGGAAGTATAGAAAGTCACGCCTCACTGCTGACATCGACACATATCACAACCTCTTGTTAACATTCTCCAAAACCATCACTAATGCCAAAGCTTCTTTCTTCCACCATAGGATCGAGGCCTCTGCCAAGAATCTTCGCAAACTGCATGCTACCATGTCCTCCCTCCTCACTCCCCCCCCACCCCCCCCTCCCTCATCTTTCTCTGCCGAAGACTTTGCGATCTTCTTTGAGGAAAAAGTGGAGAACATCCGCAGCTCCTTCTCCCAACCCCCACCCATTCCAAATGCTGAATCGAGAACCTCATCCTTCACTCTGTCATCTTTCTCTCCCATTACAGAAGCAGAGACCCTGACACTGGTAACGTCGAACCGTCCGACTACTTGCCAGCTGGACCAGCTACCCTCCCCACTCCTCCAGACCATAGCACCGGACATCCTCCCATTCCTAACGGCAACCATCAACTCCTCACTCAACTCGGGGGTGGTCCCTACCTCCCTAAAACAAGCCAGAGTCACGCCGCTCATAAAAAAACCAACCCTGAACCCTACCGTCATAGGCAACTACCGTCCTGTCTCTCTTCTCTCCTTCCTTTCTAAAACACTTGAACGTGCTGTATCCAACCAACTTACTGCTTATCTCTTACAGAATGACCTCCTAGACCCTAATCAGTCAGGCTTCAGGACTGGTCACTCCACAGAGACAGCCCTCATTGCGGTCACAGAGGCACTTCACTTAGCAAAAGCGAAAGGCCTCTCCTCTGTCCTGATTCTCCTAGATCTATCTGCAGCCTTCGACACAGTCAACCACCAGATCCTCCTTGCGGCCCTCGCAGGAATGGGAGTGGCTGGCTCTGCGCTGACATGGCTGTCATCATACCTCAATGACCGCTCCTACCAAGTGTCATGGAGAGGGACCCTGTCGGCCACCCGCCCCCTGCGGACGGGTGTCCCCCAGGGCTCGGTTTTAGGACCCCTTCTCTTCTCCCTCTACACTAAATCACTGGGTAACATTATCACGTCTCATGGCTTCTCCTACCATTGTTATGCCGACGATACTCAACTCTTCCTCTCCTTCCCTCCCTCAGATATCCACGTCTCTGAGCGGATCTCGGCCTGTCTGTCCGACATCTCCGCCTGGATGACGTCCAACCACCTCAAACTGAACCTAAGCAAAACAGAATTGCTCCACCTGCCGGCCAAATCCTCCCCCCTAACCGACCTTTCAATCACAGTCGAGAATGCAGCTGTGACTGCGTCCCCGACCGCCAAGAACCTTGGTGTTGTCCTCGACGACCAGTTGAACTTCTCTGCTCACATCGCAGCGACGACCAGAACCTGCCGATTCCTCCTGAGCAACGTCAGAAGGATCCGCCCCTTCCTGACAAAAGAAGCCACCCAACTCCTCGTCCAATCAACAGTCATCTCCCGCCTCGACTACTGCAATGCACTGCTCGCTGGCCTCCCGGCCACTGCCACTAAGCCTCTTCAACTCATTCAGAACGCAGCGGCCCGCCTGATCTCAAACCTACCGAAGTCGGCCCATGTCACCCCACTTCTTAGGGACCTGCACTGGCTCCCCATTGCTGCACGAATCCGCTTCAAGGCCCTCGACCTAGCATACCGTGCGGCAAAGGGAACCGCTCCCGCCTACCTCCGGTCAATGGTGTCTAACTACACACCCTCAAGACCCCTACGCTCTGCATCTTCTGGCCGCCTCAGACCTACTCCTATCCAAGCTCCGGGAGGGTCATCAAAGAGAAGTCGCCTATTCTCAGTCCTTGCCCCACAATGGTGGAATGAACTACCCACCCCAGTTAGGACAGCCGAATCACGTCCAATCTTTCGCCGTCGACTAAAGACGCACTTCTTCAACCATTATCTGAATAAAAAAAAAAAAAAAAAAAAAAAAAAAAATCTAACCCTAACTAACCGTACTGTCATGCACTTGTCCTAATAAACTAACCTACACTGTAGCACTCAACACTTTGATGAACATTGTTACTCAGCTGATAGAGTTGTGCCCTTCCTGATGGCTTGTCGTACAGAACTTGTAAGTCGCTTTGGATAAAAGCGTCAGCTAAATGACTAAATGTAAATGTAAATGTAAATGTAGAATGACCCGTATCCAAACACACTCGCACAACAGACACAGACACAATCCATTGTCTACTGTATGCAAAAGAAAAGACATCCAACTGTCACTATTACACTACGCTATTACATTACACTAGCACACTAGTATACTATTAAACACTATTACACATTACACAGTATTACATGATTACACAGTATTACATTATTACACTAAAGCTTTGGGGTGTGGTTAACCTAGACCAATGAAAGTAGTAGTCTGTACTTTAATTGACACTCCCCATAGGTTTCTACAACAAACGACTAATTAGATATGAAAAGGGGCAGGGCTTATTTCAGGGGCCAGAAAGCGAATTCTCCCCCCCCCCCCCCCTATGTGTCAAATTTCATCCAGCCTTGTAGTTGGCGAGATTATCTCTGGATAGACACAAACACACACACACACTAGGGGTGTAACGGTACACAGAAGCCACGGTTCGGTACGTACCTCGGTATTGGGGTCACGGTTCGGTACGAGTTCGGTACAACAGAAAAACAATATTTATAATTATTATTATTAATATAATTTGTTTTTTGAATAAATATATACATATATTTTTTTATTTATATATTATATTTATGATAATTATTATATTTATTATTATTATTAAATAGAATAATTTTCTATAGGCTTGCCGTGGTAGTCAGTGATACTGGTGTCACTCTGTGTTCAGGCATCCAGAGTAAATTAATTGCCTAGTGCCCCCTTAACAACTTATAGGCTTGGTAAGTTTCACTTTCACTTCTAGAGAGGATTTAACTGAATACTAGCGAACAGATGACATGTTACATAACAATGGCAGAGGATTATTTGGATTTTAACACAATAGCAGTTCAAGAGTCGAGAGGAGCTCAGATGATCAGTCCTTGGTGTCGTCCTCGACGACCAGTTGAACTTCTCTGCTCACATCGCAGGAACAACCAGAACCTGCAGATTCCTCCTGAGCAACGTCAGAAGGATACGCCCCTTCCTGACAAAAGAAGCCACCCAACTCCTCGTCCAATCAACAGTCATCTCCCGCCTCGACTACTGCAACGCACTGCTAGGAGGGTCATCAAAGAGAAGCCGCCTATTCTCACAATGGTGGAATGAACAGCCGAATCCCGTCCAATCTTTCGCCGTCGACTAAAGACGCACTTCTTCAACCATTATCTGAAATAAAAAAAAAATAAAAAAAATCGAACCCTAACTAACCTTACTGGCATGCACTTGTCCTAATAAACTAACCTACACTGTAACACTCAACACTTTGATGAATATTGTTACTCAGCTGATAGAGTTGTGCCCTTCCTGATGACCTGTCGTACAGAACTTGTAAGTCGTTTTGGATAAAAGTGTCAGCTAAATGACTAAATGTAAATGTAAATGTAAATGTATGTTTATTTTTTTTTATTTGATCAGCGTGAGTCCGGCGGGGGAGAATGTTGTTGTTGTTTGTTGGCGACGCATGTGTGTGTGTGTGTGTGTGTGTGTGTGTGTGTGTGTGTGTGTGTGTGTGTGTGTGTGTGTGTATGTGTGTGTGTGTGTGTGTGTGTGTGTGTGTGTGTGTGTGTGTTGGCGATGCACGGCGTGTGTGTTTGTGTTGGCGATGCGCGCCGTGTGTGTGTGTGTGTTGGCGACGCGCGGCGTATTCTCCGTATGGCTGAGCGTACCGCACCGTGACGGCCGTACCGTA
>NC_140177.1:71447705-71452223 GCF_963971535.1 Notolepis coatsorum | reverse complement strand
AACGCAGTGACGAACCATTCAGTAACGTAAGTAGCGTTACTGAATTTCAAAAGTAATGCGTTAGAGTACTAGTTGCGGCAAAAAGTAACTTCGTTTCTGTAACGCGTTACTTTGTAACGCGTTAGTCCCAACACTGGTCGTGAGATGTCCCAGACGCCACATGGCTGTTCTTGGATTATGTCAAGACCCCTTGTTGAGGTGTTCCTCATTCCCAACGTTCATAATCGGGCATGACACTGGAAATGTGTGGGTCATGACAAGATGTGTAAAGATCTGGCTGACTTTGTGTAGTCTGATCCTGGTATTAGACAGCCAATCACCAGCATTATTAGATATTGGTACAAGCATGCTGCATGTGCATTGGCTCTCTGACGCCGATGAGATTTACTCCTTAGGTATTGAAATTTGGTAAAAGATGACAAGGCATCTTTTGATACTTGATAGTATCGAAGCAATTAGGTGCCATTAAAAGTATCAAAGTTTGGTACCCAGCCCTACTTGCCAACCAGTCAGAAAGGCTTGGTTCAGTTCAGTTCAGTTTATTATCCCAGATGGGAAACTTGACTTGCATTCAGGGGCACAAGATAAAAAAAAACAATGCAAGCACAGAGAACTTCTCCTGGACATATATACAGACCACAACACACAGAGCAATATCTAAAGTGCAAAATGACATGGACTATTGCACAGGGAACAGTATTGTGCTAGATTCCATGTGCAAATTGAGTCCCACCCATGCGTCTGATCATGAGCCTAATATCTATGTACAGCATGACACGTTTAAAGGGGCTATGTATTGCTATTCCTAGCACTATTTTTGCAACTTTACACAATTCCTGTGAGTCTATGTAACACATGGTTTATTCCAAAAATAATCATTGTTTTATATTGCTAATCAAGTACTCAAAACCAGCATTTTTCTGTCTTAGGATTTCAAGCTGTTATTGGCTTGGCTCCACCCATACTAGCAGAATGCTTTGAGTGACAGCCACCCACCAAATAGCTCCGCCCATCTCCCCGTCCTTCCTTCCAGGTGAAGGTCTCAGGTTTCAGGTTTTTATTTCGACACAAAACATATACCGATTTTACTAACTAATACAACATGGCTGTACATTATGTTTGGGATCCAGAGAGCGACCCACACTATGATTCAGAAGAAGAAATCAAGTTGCAACAGCGAGGCTTGCAAATAGTTTCCGATTGGTAAGTTTATCTTGTATGTATGTAACGTTAGTATAATGGCTTGCCGAAAAGAGCGAGTAACGTTACTTACTTGACCAGCTTGCTTCGATAGCTTGCTATAAGTAACGTTACCTTGTTTACCTCTGACTAGTTGTGTTTGTATTGAGCAGTTTTTAATTATGACTAGCTTGCTTCAATAGTTTGCTATAACGTTACTTTATAAAGAGCAGCATACCGTTATATACAGTGTCCCCACCCACCCCTCCTATCCAACCCCCACCCCCCCCCCCCCCCCCCCACTCCTATCCAACCCCCCCCCCACTCCTATGTACAGTTTCTACGGCAAATGTATATACTTTTTTTTCTGGGCTCTCTTTGTATCACAAACAGTACTGTATTTACAAATATGGTATGTCATAAATATATAGATGTAGCAGTACTGTCTATCTGTATGTCATGTATGTCATATATGTTACGATGAATTGAAAATGGGGGACCCTGATGTAAACAAGACGAAAGTCTTTCTCTGGTCTCCATCATAGCATCCTATATCTACTTGTACTTCTGTCGCGTCCCAAATAGTAGGTACAACTCCTTTGTTTAGCACCATCCAGGATGCCACCCCAGCATCAAAAAATTAATTATATACCCCACCGTCGAACACACACACTAACGTTAGATTGTACTCACCCCCCAAACAATGGTTCCCCACACACACACATGTGAACAGTGAACGTAGTTAGTTAGCTCACTAATTACGACATATCTACTTACTACTTCTGTCGGGTCCCGAATAGTAGGTACAACTCCTTTGTTTAGCACCATCCAGGATGCCACCCCAGCATCAAAAAGACCTTGATTGACAACGTCTTCGGTGGAAAAATGTGCAGTACACACCCGAGTATGAGACGTTGCGACAGAACTAGGAGGGTCCCCAAAAACGAACTTGGTCCATTGCTGGCGAAGTTCGGCATCCACGGGAAAAGCGTGCAAAGACGTATTAGTAGCTTTACAGCCAGGAACAGAACATGTTCTGGGGGGTTTGCTCATCGTGGAAGATATGCAAGTGACTGCACTCCTGTTTCTAGGTAGTAGGTACCTCTCTATTCTAGGTAGAATGGGGGCGGGCATTAGCTCCAACCACAGAGCCAATCGCATCACTGTGCGCTACCCAGAGCCCGAATGACGTGACTCAGGCCTTCAAATCAAAATGACCTGATTTACTGGAGGACGAAAGGGGCTGGGCTGAATCTGAGCAATCCGCCAATATGGTATTTAGACCCTAAAACACATTGATACGAACTCCTATTACTATAATACAATGCTAGAGACTGAAAAATGACATTTATAATACATAGCCCCTTTAAATCATCACGTATAGCTTCACCCAGCGCGATGAATGAGGGCCGAACGATCTGACATACAATTAAGTTGGATCTCTGTGAGATCTCTCCTCTTTCCCCTCCAGCAGTTGCTGACGCGGGCACTGCCAAGAGTTGAGGTTGCCATGGTAATTGGAGCCAGGATGGAGCACGCCGCAGAAGCAGAGGAGCCCAGTGTTGTCATAATTGTGGCCTGAGTTTTTAGAATGTTTAAGAAGCCAATCCAGGAAGAGAATCAGTTACAGACTGGCCCTGGCTCAGTGACCCGTCACACAACTCTGTTGTAGTCAGGTTGACGGGAGAAAACACACACGCATACAGACACACATAACACATAAACAACCACATACACAACTAAACATGTACATACACAAACAGCTTAACACAGGCACACATTTAAACACACACATGCACACACACATGAACACACACACACGCACACACACACGCACGCACACACACACACATGTTGAGACAATAAGAACTTTAGTGACTTTGAGAGATGAACCCACAACAACCAGAAACAGAAGAGAATCTCCAGGCCACACCTACCAACCAGCACAACATAAATACCTCATAAATAAAGACCAACAGAGAGATGACATGGAAAAACTGAACGAAAGTACATGTTTCCGTAACTGTGTGTGTGTGTGTGTGTGTGTGTGTGTGTGTGTGTGTGTGTGTGTGTGTGTGTGTGTGTGTGTGTGTGTGTGTGTGTGTGTGTGTGCGTGCGTGCGTGCGTGCATGCGTGCGTGCGTGTGTGTCGTAGAAAGTAGTTGTACATATGTCTTCGCCTATGTGGTATAAATCCTATATGTATTCATTCTAGATGTCTAGTGTCCTCGAGTGAACTAAATCTGTAATCACTAGCGATGAGAGCAGGGCAGTGCTGCAGGAAGCACACGCTGGGCTCCTTTCACAATGCTGCTTTGGCTCACACACCCCGATTTAGACTCACTTACAGTACATAACTTTAGGTTATGTAAGGTGGCCTTTAAGTCAGTGGTTCTCAAACTGTGGTACGCGTACCACTAGTGGTACTTGGTGGTACTGCTGGTGGTACTTGAAAACATTTCCAAAAAAGCAAAAAAGATATATTTAAAAAAAAAATTATTTGCAGTCAGGCCACTGAACTTAGAAGCAGGCCAGGCCAGTGTTTCTGGTTGCGGCGGCGCGATAGTTAGATAATCTAAGTGGGGAACAACCAGGAGATCACTGTGACAGAGAGTAATTCAGTCTAAACAGTCATAAATCTTTAATTCAACTTCAGCCCTGATCATAACCATTTATTTTTAGATTTCTTGTAATGTCAGATAAAAAATGAAATACTCCCACTTTTCTGAAAAGAGTTGGTGTTAAATCTGACATTACAAAAAATCCATCAAAATATGTGTTGCTGCTAATCATTGACACATGCCTAGCCTGTAATAATCCCCCCAGAAAAATGTACTTTGCATTTGATATATTGAAAATATTTTACTTTTTGTGTTTTTTTTAACAATAATTTGTGATGCCATCACACAAACTGGCATTTAAAGGGTAAACATTCAAAAATGTATTGAATATGTGTTTTCTTTTCTTTTTTACAATAATTTGTGATGCCCATCACAAACACTGGCATTTAAAGGGTAAAAATTCAAAAATTCCTGCACCAGAATGCAGGAAATTAAGTTTTTGTAACAAAATAAGTGTGTGTGTGTGTGTGTGTGTGTGTGTGTGTGTGTGTGTGTGTGTGTGTGTGTGTGTGTGAGTGTGAGAGAGAGAGAATGACGGACAATTGCTTGCTGTGTGTGAGAGAGAGAGAGAGAGAGAGAGAGAGAGAGAGAGAGAGAGAGAGAGAGAGAGAGAGAGAGAGAGAGAGAGAGAGAGAGCGAGAATTAAGTACATTTGCTGAAATACAGTTGTTCTTAATTTTCTCACTTGCTATGTGAGAATGTTAGTTATTATGTTCTCA
>NC_140177.1:71370205-71442705 GCF_963971535.1 Notolepis coatsorum | reverse complement strand
ATAGATAGATTAAGAGAGAGAGAGAGAGAAAGATAGAGAGAGGTTACAGAGAGGTCCCCTGGGTCCATGCTTACCTGATCTTTCTCAGACTGCTATGTTTATCATTCTTGGAGGGTTTCAGGGGGAAGGAGCTGGGAATGATGGGAGTTGAAGTCCAAGGGGGATCGGGGGGGTTTGTTGCAAGCAAGGAGGATGCAGGGGTGGAAGAGGGAAAGATAAGAGAGAGAGAGAGAGAGAGAGAGAGAGAGAGAGAGAGAGAGAGAGAGAGAGAGAGAGAGAGAGAGAGAGAGCGAGAGAGAGAAGAAACAATAGTAAGGCATGACAGAGACACAGAGAGGAGGGGGAGAGGAGACAGTCAGTTGAACCTGGAAGAGATGGGTGAACCGTGCACATGCATAGACCAGACTAGACCAGACTAGACCACAAAAAAAACACACCTCACCACCAACACAAAGTTATGGAAAACATGAATGATCTGCAGAAGAAAAATACAGTTTTGCATATACTGTACTGTATGCAGAACCTCAGGTCAAACCATTTGGAGAAAATTACATCTTATACATGCGGTGGAATGCTCACAAGGAAAGACAGGAAACTCTTGGGGGGGGTTTGTTTTTTCAGTTCTCTATTTCGTTGTTAGCTTTATATCCCATTGTAATTATAAATGCATATGTGACTTCTGGTTCAAGCTATCTAAAAGAAAATAATATCTCATGCAGAAAGCTTGCAGTGGAATGGTCATGGGGAAAATAAACAAAACACGTTTTCATCTGTTCTGTTCTCAATTATCCTATAATTCTATGTTCCGTTCAATTCAGAGTCTTCCATAGTCTGCTTTGTTATGATAATATTCTAATGGTCCATGGTAAATGTTATTCTCTCCTATCATATTCCATATGTTTTATATTCTCCCTCCTGCACCGCAGTGGGCACTGCCATCTCTGTGAAGTGGCCCCAGCACTGTGCTCTGGTCAGGCCTGGCAGTGGGCTGGGAGAGGGGTCTATGGTCAGGCCTGGCAGTGGGCTGGGAGAGGGGTCTCTGGTCAGGCCTGGCAGTGGGCTGGGAGAGGGGTCTCTCTCTGGTCAGGCCTGGCAGTGGGCTGGGAGAGGGGTCTCTCTCTGGTCAGGCCTGGCAGTGGGCTGGGAGAGGGGTCTCTCTCTGGTCAGGCCTGGCAGTGGGCTGGGAGAGGGGTCTCTCTCTGGTCAGGCCTGGCAGTGGGCTGGGAGAGGGGTCTCTCTATGGTCAGGCCTGGCAGTGGGCTGGGAGAGGGGTCTCTCTATGGTCAGGCCTGGCAGTGGGCTGGGAGAGGGGTCTCTCTATGGTCAGGCCTGGCAGTGGGCTGGGAGAGGGGTCTCTGGTCAGGCCTGGCAGTGGGCTGGGAGAGGGGTCTCTCTATGGTCAGGCCTGGCAGTGGGCTGGGAGAGGGGTCTATGGTCAGGCCTGGCAGTGGGCTGGGAGAGGGGTCTATGGTCAGGCCTGGCAGTGGGCTGGGAGAGGGGTCTATGGTCAGGCCTGGCAGTGGGCTGGGAGAGGGGTCTCTCTCTGGTCAGGCCTGGCAGTGGGCTGGGAGAGGGGTCTATGGTCAGGCCTGGCAGTGGGCTGGGAGAGGGGTCTCTCTCTGGTCAGGCCTGGCAGTGGGCTGGGAGAGGGGTCTATGGTCAGGCCTGGCAGTGGACTGGGAGAGGGGTCTCTCTCTGGTCAGGCCTGGCAGTGGGCTGGGAGAGGGGTCTATGGTCAGGCCTGGCAGTGGGCTGGGAGAGGGGTCTCTCTCTGGTCAGGCCTGGCAGTGGGCTGGGAGAGGGGTCTCTCTCTGGTCAGGCCTGGCAGTGGGCTGGGAGAGGGGTATCTCTATGGTCAGGCCTGGCAGTGGGCTGGGAGAGGGGTCTCTGGTCAGGCCTGGCAGTGGGCTGGTAGAGGGGTCTCTAGTTAGGCCTGGCAGTGGGCTGGGAGAGGGGTCTCTCTATGGTCAGGCCTGGCAGTGGGCTGGGAGAGGGGTCTATGGTCAGGCCTGGCAGTGGGCTGGGAGAGGGGTCTATGGTCAGGCCTGGCAGTGGGCTGGTAGAGGGGTCTCTCTATGGTCAGGCCTGGCAGTGGGCTGGGAGAGGGGTCTCTCTCTAGTCAGGCCTGGCAGTGGGCTGGGAGAGGGGTCTCTCTCTGGTCAGGCCTGGCAGTGGGCTGGGAGAGGGGTCTCTCTCTAGTCAGGCCTGGCAGTGGGCTGGGAGAGGGGTCTATGGTCAGGCCTGGCAGTGGGCTGGTAGAGGGGTCTATGGTCAGGCCTGGCAGTGGGCTGGGAGAGGGGTCTATGGTCAGGCCTGGCAGTGGGCTGGGAGAGGGGTCGGGTTGCCATGAATGACGAGTGGCAGTGCCAGGGTAGTCCTCAGCTGGCACCAGTCAAGTGATTCATGGCTTCGGACAAGGTCACTGTGTGTGTGTGTGTGTGTGTGTGTGTGTGTGTGTGCGTGTGCGTGTGCGTGTGCGTGTGCGTGTGTGCGTGTGCGTGTGCGTGCGTGTGTGTGTGTGTGTGTGTGGTACTGAGGTGGGCAGTGGATCAGAGCTGGTAGTATTGCTGTCTGGGTAAACAGGAAATTGCTGGTCCGTCATGATTAATCTCCTCCCCCCCCTCCCTTCCGCCCCCCACCCCATCCACCCCCCAACCAGGACGTCTATGCCAGCTGCTATGCCAGGGTCGTGGTCGAGGGCATGGAATGGCGCGCCAAGCACAACATGCACACTAAGTTGTGTGTGTGTGTATATATGTGTGTGTGTGTATGTGTGTGTGTGTGTGTCTGTCTGTCTGTGTGTGTGTATTATGTATACGTGTGTCTGTCTGTCTGTCTGTCTGTCTGTCTGTCTGTCTGTCTGTCTGTCTGTCTGTCTGTCTGTCTGTCTGTCTGTCTGTCTGTCTGTCTGTCTGTCTGTCTGTCTGTCTGTGTGCGTGTGTGCTTGTGCGTGTGCACGCGTGTGTGAGTGTGCGTGCATGTGCATGTGTGTGCGCATGCGTGTGTGCATGTGCGTGTGCGCGTGTGTGTGTGAAAGAGAGAGAGGGAGTGCCGGGAGGCGGGATCTTCTGCCCTGTCATACTATCCATGGCCAGGAGAGAGGAGTGTGTGAGATGACATTTTGTGAATGTGGAGACAGCGATAAATCACTCAGACTATGTCCTTTAGAATAGGTCAATTTCCACCGGGCTTAGCTCCACTTAGCCGACAGTCTAGATGTCTACATACTGTAGCTGGAGGCCAACTTCACCTTCCAGAACGGGGGCACTGCTGGAACACTGCCTACTATGCATGTAACAAGCAACCCAACAGTTGTCCCCCCCCCCCCCCACAATATTACAGTGACCCCAACAGTTAAGAAGATTCGGTGTCTTAGACATTGTATGCTGCTGATGGGAAAGAAAACAACAGGTCTCATTCTGGATTATATGGATCAGTTGGGGGTAGTTTTTCGATGTATTTTTTTTATTTTTATTTTATTTATTTGAAATCTTTATTTCGAACATGCAATGAATACAAACAAACAATAACAAAAAGCAAAACAACTCAATCTACATGTTCAAAAAGGAGTAGGAAGAAATATACACTTATTTAATCCTACCCCTTTTCCACTACTCAAATGAGTGTACTATTTTAAAACATAAAAAAAAAAATATATATATATATATATATATATATATATGCAAAACAAAAAACTAAAACTATATATGTATAACATGAAAGAAATAAAATAGAAAACAAAATAAAAATGTAAACACCCGTGAATATCAAGTCCCTTCCTCATCCCTGTACCTTGTGAACATAATTTCCTTATACATCAGTTTGAATTGTCTCGATGTAAAAAAAATTGTGACCAAATATTATTCAAAAAGTTGTCATTTTTATTATTGAATATTATTAGTCATTTTATTATTAAATATTATTAGTCATTTTATTATTCAATATCATTAGTCATCATTTCATTATAAAATATTAGCCATTTTATTATAAAATAGTATTAGTCAGGGCGGCTGGGTGGCGCAGCGGACATTGCACTCGTCACCAACGCAAGAGACACCGGGTTCGAATCCGGCTGTCAGCGTTGCCTCCGGCTTGGGCCGGCCGTCATACTAACTCAATTGGCAGAGTTAGCGGGTGGAAGTCGATGGGTGGTAATCTGGATGTTGTGGACAGCGACTCCTACAGGTCGGTTGGGGGACGCCTGCACAGCAGAGACAGGAAATGGCGGGGCCTCCCACACGTTACACCTCGCCAATGAGTCCGCGCTGGCAGGTGAAAAGATGTGACAGGCTGCCCCCTCGTGTATCGGAGGGGACACGTGATGCAAGGCTTCTATCCTCCTTACAACCGACCAGTGGGGGGCATATGCGAGCAACGTTCAAGGCAGGGGAGGGGAGAATTGGAAACAGTGAAATTGGGATGGGTGAAAAATTGAAAAAGAGGAGAAAAAGTGGATAAAAAAATAATAATAGTATTAGTCATTGTATAATTAAATATTATTATTAATATTATCATTACATATTACAAGTCATTTTATTTTGATTAGGATTTTGTCAAGGGACCCCATTTTCATACCAGTCCCCCGTCCTCACTTAGGGGCACCAGGTCAGGAAAGCCTGGAATAAACAATCCTGAACAATCACTATGTGAAATTGAAAAAACAACAGTAGACCAACAGTCATTACATTTGATCCTTTTAAAATGAACAATAGATTCATGTTAAGTCCTGAATTTCCCTGAACCAGTCCCTTGCTGGGGCCTTACCTCCTCAGGTGGGCTAGCTGCCCTAGCAGCTGTTCAGGCGGGGGCAAGGAGGGGGGAGGAGACGGAGGGAGGGTGGATGATGTCGCGGTGGAGGTCGTGACCTCGGGGGTGGTGTGCGGCACGCCGGTAGGCTCTGCAGTAGACAGGCCACACACCTTGTCCACCTGTGGAGGGCAAAGGGGACAAACACACACCTGTTACACAACAGGAACACAGCAAGTGCACACAGACATGCACACAGGGAGCAAACAGTGCACCTGCAGATTTACAATGACTTTTCATTGATTTACGCAGATTTCTCCTGACGCTGCCCCTTGGACCTGGTGTGAAACCCAGTGGCGCATGTGGCACAGTGAGAGGACTGGAGCAGGGAATGAAAGAGTTATAGGCTAGAAAAGTGGAGTCAAAAGAGAGGGGAGTGGAATGAGGGATGTGATGAAAGGAAACGGTGTGATGAGTGAGTTATTGCCAGAGGTCTGACAGTCAATGGAGAAAATGTCCCCGCCTCTCTCTCACTCATGCACACACACGCACGCACGCGCGCGCGCGCACACACACACACACACACACACACACACACACACACACACACACACACACACACACACACACACACACACACACACACACACACACACACACACACACACACACACACACACACACACACACACACACACACACACACACACACACACACACACACACACACACACACACACACACACACACACACACACACACACACACACACACACACACACACACACACACACACACACAATGTCTGTTGGCAATGATGATCAGTATCTCTACTGGGCTATTAAAGCCGGCAGAGAGAGTTGAGGGGACGAGGGCCATGAAGAAAGAGATTCAAGTGCTTCACATCCAGAGACGCAAAATCAATGGCATCTCATTGGCTTAAAAGCCTCTGGGCAGCGGTTATTAAGTGGCCCTCAATTAGCTGTAGAGACAGACGCAGTCTAATGGCCCCCGAGAAGCTTCTTATAGTGATCAATGTCTACATGCTGCTGTGTGCGGAGAGATGAGTCATTATTTCGTGTCAGGGCGTTCAATCGCATTATTTAGCTCTTGATGTAATTATTTACTACTGCTACTGACAGTACAAAGTGTTGCCTTACAGTTAGGCATGATATGCTTATCTCCCGGTTTGATACTGTCACGATACTTGGGTGCTGATTCTGTTACGGTTTCACCTCCACAACCCTCTGTACCACCGTCACACCCCTCTGTGTCTGTCTCACCCTCCATGTCTGTCTCACACACCCACTGCACTTCGGCGCGCATTCTACGGGCGCGTAATCGGCACAGGTGATACAAATCACGCTGATGGATGGAGGCTCTGCACCTGTCTTCTAATCATCACGCTACACTACAAGATACCTGGATCTCCCTGCAGCCACGGTCAGGGACAAGGCCAAGCTGCAGCGGGTGATACGATCAGCGGAGAGGGCTGCCCCCTTCCCTCCCTCGAGTCCCTACATTCCTCCAGGGCCTTGAGGAGGGCGAGGAAGATCATGGCAGACCCCGCCCACCCGGGTCACGGCCTCTTCACCATGCTCCCCCACGGCAGGCGGCTACGGCTGCCCAAGACATTAAAGTCCCGCCACAGACTCAGCTTCTTCCCCTCAGCAGCTCGCCTGGTAAATGAGTCAGGTGTCCCCCTGCTCCCCCCCCCTCCCCCTCCCCCCTCTATGGCGAGCTGCTAGGGCTGGACCTCTGGACTTGAGCTGTGCTGCACTGTATCCATGTCCCCTACCACTGCACTTTACTGTCTTATTGTTGTCTCACTGTTCTGTCCTGTTTTGCACTTATTTATTGATCATTATTATTATTATGTTGTTCCTTTGTGAAAAAAAATCATGCACTGAAATGTCAAATCACGTTCCATTTGTACCTGTACAATATGGTGAATAAAGTCATCTGAATCTGAATCTGAATCCATTCATCAGCATCAGATCTTCTTTAACCTCTTAAGCCCGAAGCCCTATTTTCTGAAAATCCGCCTAAAATACATATCTAAGTAAATGGAATATTGCTCCACTTCTACAAGGTCCATTTGCATGTTCTTGGTATCTAGGGACATCTATGGACCTCAGTGAATGTATTCCCAGTGTCAGAAATATTGTGGTATATTACTAGGCTTGCTTAAATTGTAATGAAACAATTTCATTTCATTTCATTGCATCTTTGTCAGTGAATAACACCATGCTAAAATTGGCCAGACATGAGAAACTGCCACTGAGCTCGTTCAGTACCTTCTTGAGATCACGTGTACAAAGAATCTAAGGAAATGAATAAAGGGAAGATGATTAAACAGAAGGTTTTGTAGATACAGTACTGAATTCTCCCATCCGGACCAATGCAATTTGAAATATTATTATAGAATAGCAGGCTTATAAATTACCTTATTATAGCCAATTCGCACATTTATGGATTGTGCCAAATCTTTCAAATGACCGAGTTCAATTTGGATTTATATCACCAGGCGTGCATAAGGAACAGAGAATGAAATCTACTGTATGTAGATTTCCGTTTTTCTCCCATCCCAATGTTAGTCGTTATGCCAATTCCCAATCCCCTTCCTGGTCGTTGCGCACTCTGCCCCCTACCGTCGGTCTGGGAGGGCGGAGACTATCACATGCTTCCTCCGACACATGTGTACCCAGCCCACCGCTTCTTTTCACCTGGCAGCGCAGACTCTCACTGGGAGAGTGTAACGTGTGGAAGGGTCACACTACCTCTCTCAGATCCTTCCCTTGCTGTGCAGGCGCCCCGACCGAACTGTAGGAGTCGCTGTTTACAACGACCAGGACCCACCCCACCGGCTTTCCCACCCGCTGACACTGCCAATTGTGTCAGTATGGACAGTCGGCCAACCAGGAAGCACCACAGCTGGATTCGATCCCACTGTCTCTGTGGTGGTAGACAGACGCTTAGTCCACTGCGCTACCCGGCCGCCCCGTACAGTAGGTTTTTTAATGTTGCAAGAGCTCCGCCATTTTGAAACTGATTTCAAATCGGATTGTTGCTAAATGCTCAAAATAGTGGAGACAAACTAACTGCGTTCTGTCTTAGGAACCCAACTGTCATTCTGGAGTTATTTCCCCTGGTGGTTGGTATCTGCACTCACTGTTGGTCACGCCCCATTCCTGATGTGTCACTCCCTGTTCTGTCACCACTGGTCGCTGTCACTTTGCTGTCAATTACCCTGTCACTAATTGACGCATTGGAATGTTGGTGTTTGACTATATATTCACTTGTTGTCCTCTCTATCCCTGTCAAGGCTTCAGACCGTGTTTCGTGTGGAAGGAGCTGGAGATACTGCTGACCTTCTCACTCTTGATTATTCTCATGTATCTACCTCGCTCTCAAGTTGACGCCTGGCGTCTTTCTCTGGATTCCCTGTGCTCTGTGTTCTTACATTAAAAAGGCACCACTAAGGGGAGCTCCCGTAGCTCACCGCATATCTCGGCGCTATTTCTGCGTCGGGGAAAACCGTGCTCGTCACGGATCTGGGGTACACGAGTTCGATTCCCGGACCCGCCGTATTTTCTCAGAGTGTCTTCCCCTGCTCTTCATCCCGTTTCAACCTGTTTCTGTCGGTCATGCTTGACCAGAAAAGCGATAAACGCTAAAAAAAAAAAGTAAAAAAAAAAAGAAAAAGGCACCACTAAGAAAGAGCAATCATTCTCCGACTCATATTATTTCCTCCTCTACTGGACTCACAATTGCTTACCTCCACTGCAACCGTAACAGCGCTCCAATATATGCCAATAACGTTCAGTTTTGTGGTATATTATCCAGAGTAATAAGAGAATTAAAAAATATTCATAACAAGTAATTTGCTTACCGGGACTTAGAGGCCTTTGGGATGTGTATTAAAAAAAATTCCAACGCTCATTAAAAGCTCTGGATGTCCTCTTCAAAATGGCCTCAAAATGACTACATTTCCCAAATGGCCGGTAATTCAAAATGGCCGATCCCCGTGACATAACAACACAAAAACTAAAACTAAAATCTCACTAATAACACTTTAACCTATTGGTAAACAAACGTATTGATACAAATATACATTATAACTGCTGTTGTGACATGGTTATGATATTTATTCTTGAATACGTTTGAAAAATAAAACGATAATTTTATTAATCTGGAGAGCTTGATTTATGACGTGATGTCATCTGTGGAACCAGCGGTACCACACGGGCGGAAGAGGTTAAGAATGGTCTGGCAAGTATCCTCTAGATCAGGGGTTCTCAACCTTTCTGCTGCCAAGGCACCCCTGTGTTCAATAAAATATTCCAGGGCACCCCTACATACGATAAAGACTTTTCCGGTCCTGTCTTTTTTGCTACAATGATGACAAAAGTTCTTGCTTTCAACATAATGTTTATTTAAGAAACCGGGAAACACATTTGTGTATATATGCCTATATAATGCATTATTAACAGGTGTTTCAGGTCTAAATGGCTTAGTACTGTTGACATTACACTGCTTGTAGTAGTAAATCAAATAGCATATTTCTTTAAATAGAATTACAGAAAATTATCACTAAAGTGCTATATGTTGCAGCTGCACACTTTTCCATAAAAATAGCATATTTGGATAAGTGTGACCATTTCTCAAAAACTGAAAATCATGATTTTTTTTAAATACAGAAAAGGATCACTAAAGTGCTATCTGTTGCAGCTGCACTGTTCTCCATAAAAATAGCATATTTGGATAAGTGTGACCATTTCACAGAAAAGGATCACCAAGTTACCATTTCTCAAAAAATATAAATAAATACAGAAAATAAGCACTTGTTCACTCAGTGGACATTTCTAGCTCAATGCGAGGTCTGCTGCTGCTGCTGGCTAATAATACGGTCAATACGTGGGGAGATCTTTGACAAGGCAACACGCATGTCATCCTCAAGGCTCAACTTGGCCCTATATTTTGTTTTCAGAGCTGTCATGGATGAAAAGCCAGCTTCACACAGATATGTGGTGCTGAATGGTATCAACACCTTAACTGCTGCATCATGAGATACTTGGTACTCAGCACCACACTCTGAAACGAGCTCTCCAGGTGGTATCAGATGAGATTTCAATGAGTTCTTCCAAGAGTTTGGATGGAGATGTGTCAGGAAGCTTTGTCTCAATGTTGTCTGTAAAGGTTTTTTTTTATCCAGAGTAACTTGGTGATCCTTTTCTGTGTTTTATTAAATATTAAACAGTGAATAATTATTAAATAATTTATTTAATTATTAAATAATAAAGATTTTGAGAAATGGTCAAACTTATCCAAATATGGTATTTTCATGGAAAACAGTGCAGCTGCAACAGATAGCACTTTAGTGATAATTTTCTGCAATCCAAAAATAATAATATTTTTTATTTTATTTTATTTTTTATCTCAAGGCACCCCTGGCAGCTCTCTGAGGCACCCTTGTTGAGAACCGCTGCTCTAGATTATTTCCCGTAATGATGTTTTTGTGTGTTTGTTATGTGAATACTCACGTTGTATTTCCATGTATACAACCCTCTCGTAATGTTTTACATTCTATTTCTATCGCGTTTTTGTTGCTGTGTTTTTCCTTGTGGTGTGCCTATTTTTTCCGTGAAGACTTATTCTGTTTTTTTCTCTCTGTGTCATCCACAGTTCACAAACCCCAGTGCTCTCCACCAACCACGGTCATCCGCCCGCCAGGCTAAAAGACGCACACACACCACACTTGTTTTTTCTCCTTTTCAACGTTTTATTAAATGCCCTACGGCAGTGGTCACCAACCTTTTTAAGGCCAAGATCCCTGACCTCGGCCTTGGTGAAGGCAAGATCTACCTATTGAAGCGTTGAGAGAAAAAGACAGCCAAGATTGTACTTTAAACTTAATTACCTTTATTTGCCTGTATTCTAATTACATGCAATGCTTTGGTCCAACATTAAAACGTCAAAGTAGAACTGTAATATGTACTTTCTCAGTCAGTGCTAAGTGCAGTCATCTTATGCAGCATCACTTTTCACATCAAAACAAAAGTAGAACTGTAATGTGGACTTTCTCATATTATTAACATTGCCAAACATATTTACAATTATAATTTTATAAAGTAGAACTGTAATGTGGACCTTCTCATATTAACATTGCCAAACATATTTACAATTAGCATTTTATAAAGTAGAACTGTAATGTGTACTTTCTCAGTCAGTGCTAAGTGCAGTCATCTTATGCAGCATCACTGTTCACATCAAAACAAAAGTAAAACTGTAATGTGGACTCTCATATTATTAACATTATAAAATGCTAATTGTAAATATGTTTGTCAAAGTAGAACTGTAATATGTACTTTCTCAGTCAGTGCTAAGTGCAGTCATCTTATGCAGCATCACTTTTCACATCAAAACAAAAGTAGAACTGTAATGTGGACTCTCATATTATTAACATTGACAAACATATTTACAATTAGCATTTTATAAAGTAGAACTGTATCATGTGTACTTTCTCAGTTAGTGCTAAGTGCAGCATTGCTTTTCACATCAAAACAGTCATGTTTCTCATTCAAGTCACTAAGGCCCCGTTTAGACGGAAACGCTAGCAGGTGAATCCGCAAAAATATTTTTACGGATGTGCCTTTCGTTTATACGGAAACGGCGTTTTTACGGGGTGAAACCGCAAAAAAGTGAGACTACCTTCCAGGGTGGAATTCCTAGAAACGCAAAAGCTTTGCGCTTTCGTCTAAACTGTCAAACCGTATAAATCTGTTAAAACGATGACGAAAGGGTTGTCACGGCTCTGGTCGCGCGTACTGCTTACGTCACATGTAGCAGGTATGCGCCAGTAGCCGAGACGTAAACAAAGCAAGTATGTCTGACTATATCAACGGAGATCACCTGAAGGCTACATTGGCAGTACTTTTAACCCTTTCACTGCCACACGACAGAAGGTTAACCCTTTACTATCACACAACCGGTGTTCTGCAAAATCCTACTCCCTGCAGAATTCTACTGCCGAGCGCTCCTCCGGCTGTCGTGTGGCAGTGAAAGGGTTAAATACACAAGAATCTGTCCCGCGGCGTGACTGGACCCACTGTCTGTGAGTGACTCTGCTTTGGTGCAATCACATTCCCCATCCACAGTCTGCGAATCAGAGGCAGAGTAGGGCGGGTCTTCACAGCACGTCATGTGACATATGCGCCAATCGTGTGACAGTGGGGCTCCGTCGTCTCGAGTCGTTACAGCGTCGTCTGCACGCAGAATTCCATCCCAATACGCTCGTCTAAACGTAAAATTAAAAGTGAAACGGTTTCTGTTCACAAAACGCTCGTCTAAACGGGGCCTAAGTCAGTGTGATGGCTGTGACCGGATACTGTCTACAAGTGCTTTGTAGTTTGGCTCATAGCTACTGACTGCCAGTCTGAGACAGTCTGTGAGGTGTCTGTCAGTAAGGTGGCTCCTGTACTTTGATTTGATTATTTTCATCTGTGAAAATGACATTTCACAGAGATACGTGGATCCAAAGTAGGCACTCACTTTTAGTGCACATGCAGTGAGAAGAGGAAACTTCTCTCTGCTGACAAGTCCCCAAAAGTCAATGTCATTTTGTAAATCAACCATCTCCATGTCAACTCCACTTGGCCAAGTAAATACTTGCTGGAATGTGGCTGCTACCTGCTCTATATCAATTGGATTTTTTTTTTTAGACAAATGCAGCAATATCTCCCATGACATCTAACTCACTAAAACGCCGATTGAACTCTGTTGCCAGTTTGTCCAGGTGAGCACAGTACTGCTCAGGGTCAAAAGCATCATTTTCTTCCAATGCCTGTGCCATTTTCTCCAGGTTGGGAAAGTGCGTCAGCCTCCCATTCTTTAGGTGTGTGGTCCAAACACCGAGCTTGGCCTTGAACCCATTCACTGCGCTTATCATGTGGGGAAGGTGTCGGTCTCTTCCCTGCAGCTCGTAGTTGAGTGCGTTCAGTTTTGCGGTTATGTCTGTCAGGAACCCCAGGTCCAGTAGCCACACATTGTCTGACAGTTCCTTGTGCTCCTCGTTCCTTGTCGACAAGAACGTCTTGATCTCAGGCAGCAAGTCGACAAATTGCTGCAGCACTTTGCCACGACTCAACCACCGCACATCAGCAAGTCTCCGTAAGCGGCATTGAGCTCATCCAATACCGCTTTGAATAAGCGGTGCTGAATCGCTTTCGCTCGAATCGAGTTGACTAGTTTTACCACCAGTGTCATTACATGGGAAAAGTCCAACACCTTCCCAGCCAACTAGCCAAGGCCTGCTGATGGATAATTCACGAAGGAGGGGAAATCAGGGTCATTACGGCACAGTCCAATAAATCCATTGCGCCATGCTAGCGATCTCGCGTCACCTACTGTCACCACCTGTCATCAATTTTTTTGCGAGTCCACGTACCAGTACTATTCTCTTATCTGATTGGTCACTTTCATGCAGCGTCTGCGACACAACAGTCGCAGAGAGAGAGAGAGAGAGAGAGAGAGAGAGAGAGAGAGAGAGAGAGAGAGAGAGAGAGAGGGAGGGGCGCGTGCAAAACGTAGGCTATTTGTGTATTTATTTGTCTCACTTTCTATTATTTTTGGGACAGGGAAAGATCTACAGGGAAAGTCTCAAATATCTACGGGTCGATCGCAATTGACGGGTTGGTGACCACTGCCCTACGGGATTGAACAGTCTCCGGTGTTGTGCATTTGAGCCCACCTGTTACAGAGTCCTAGTGTAACGGGGAAGCCCGTGGGTATGTCCACAGTCACGGAAACAGGTGTGTTGACGAGTGACTGTGGCAATGCGGGCTGGTAAATTAAACTCACTTCCCCATAACAGGGTTAACAGACGCATAGGTACGGTAGTTAGGAGTGAATTCACTTCTTAGTGCAGCGGCCTGTGTCGTCGCCCGCGGACGCGGGAGCCCCCTGTTCGACTCCCCCTCGGGACATTCTCATTTAACATCAAACACAACGCAGACCCAGTATGATCCGTCACAGTGGTGCCGTGACCCGGATGTCCTGAGGGGCGTGAGTTTAGGGAGGTGAGTGTAACGGGGAAGCCCGTGGGTATGTCCACAGTCACGGAAACAGGTGTGTTGACGAGTGACTGTGGCAGTGCGGGCTGGTAAATTAAACTCACTTCCCCATAACAGGGTTAACAGACGCATAGGTACGGTAGTTAGGAGTGAATTCACTTCTTAGTGCAGCGGCCTGTGTCGTCGCCCGCGGACGCGGGAGCCCCCTGTTCGACTCCCCCTCGGGACATTCTCATTTAACATCAAACACAACGCAGACCCAGTATGATCCGTCACACTAACAGATTCAATATGTATTGCGATTCTTCAGGTATTGTTTAAGTATTGCGGCTTATGGGCTTATGCATGTGCTATAAGTATAAAGTATAAAGATACGCTTTTCAAAAAAAGTATGCAGTCCTCAAGTTGAAGTTTAAAAATTGCCACTTTTCTGTGCGCCAGTTAAGTGGATAAATGACCTTATTATGGCCAAGTCATACATCTATGGATCGGCCCAAATATCCTCTTTGCAATGGCAGAGTTAAATCTGGATTTAGTACCACCAGGCGCCCGTTACAGGGCAGAAAAGACTGTGAATGAAATATACTGTACAGTAAGTACAGTTACTTTTGTATAATGTCCATAGCTCCACCAATTTTTACCGGATTGAGACACGTTTTTTTTCTAGACATTTACAGAAAGGTAAAGAAACAATATATGTCGACTAGGGGTGTAACGGTACATAAAAACCACGGCCCGGTACGTACCTCGGTTTTGAAGTCACGGTTCGGTACAGGTTTTTGGTACAGTGAGGGAAAGTTTGGCTTTCCATGTTCCACTCAGGGGTGATGTAGTGTGCAGTAACTAATTGTACTTGTAGGGCTGTCAACGAATATTCTATATTGAAATTAATAATCGACTTGTTGTATAATAATACCGTTGTATTAGTTCGGTACACACTACAGCCGTACGGTACGGTACGGTACACACTGACACGGTTGGGTTGGGTACGGATACCTTTACACCCCTAATGTCGACCCATGAGATATAATCACGATTTCCCTGTCAATACTTTTTGTTCACGTCAAGCGGCTGCAGCTTCGACAGCAGCTGGTGTGAGCTGAGCTGAGTGGCATCATGTCCTGTTTATAAGCTCATATTTCACTAATAACACTTAAAATCATTGCTAAACCAACGTAGTGCTGAAAATATACACTTTGACTGCTGTTTTGATAGGGTTAGGGTATTTACTCTTATCATTACTCTTTACTCTTTGAAAAAGAAACACATCACTTAATACGGACTGTATTTGTGACGTGAAATAAATCTCGGTACCGGGCCGATCGGGCTTAAGAGGTTAATGATACAGTGTGAGGGGGCGGTTAGGTGGTCGAGCGGAGATTGCGTTCGTCACCAGCCCCGGAGCTGTGAGCTTGGTTCGCCTGTTCGAATCCAGCTCACAGCTCCGGGGTTGTCACCAGCTTGGCTGGCCGTCTGCACTGATACAATTGGCTGTATCAGAGGGTGGGAGAAGCTGGCGGGGTGGGTCCGGGTCGTTGTAAACAGCGGATTGGACGTGAGGGGGATAGTGTGGTCCTCCCACACGCTACGCCCTCTCAATGAGAATCCGCGCTGCCAGGTGAAAAGAAGCGGTGATTGGCTGGACGTGTGTCGGAGGAAGCACGTGGTAGCCTCCACTCTCCCAAATGATCTGACTGTGGGGGGTAAAGCGCAGCGACCAGGAAGGGACTGGGAATTGGCATACGACTAACATTGGGATGGGAGAAAATCGGAGGAAAATGGAGGGGGAAAAAGACCAATAAAAAAAAAAAAAAAATGATACAGTGTGAATTGTGGGGCACTAGGACCTGCCAGTCACCGTACTGGACCTGCCAGTCACCGTACTGGACCTGGCAGTCACCGTACTGGACCTGCCAGTCACCGTACTGGACCTGGCAGTCACCGTACTGGACCTGCCAGTCACCGTACTGGACCTGCCAGTCACCGTACTATCTGTAGAGCAGTGCGCTGTGCTGCGTAAAGCCGCCAAGAAGCTCTGTTCATCCACTCACAGCCCTCTCCCTCATGCTTCTTAAAAAGTATGTTGCCTTAATAAATAACAGCAAGTAGCGTATTGAATGAAAGCCAAGATCAGTTTCACCGGTGAAATTATTTGTCATTTGTAAAGTGTATGATGTCTAGGCATGTCGCTGTGTGCTATAGGCATGTCGCTGTGTGCTATACTGTAAACTGTATTATGTCTAGGCATGTCGCTGTGTGCTATAGGCATGTCGCTGTGTGCTATAGGCATGTCGCTGTGGGCTATAGGCATGTCGCTGTGGGCTATAGGCATGTCGCTGTGTGCTATAGGCATGTCGCTGTGTGCTATAGGCATGTCGCTGTGTGCTATAGGCATGTCGCTGTGTGCTATAGGCATGTCGCTGTGTGCTATAGGCATGTCGCTGTGGGCTATAGGCATGTCGCTGTGGGCTATAGGCATGTCGCTGTGTGCTATAGGCATGTCGCTGTGTGCTATAGGCATGTCGCTGTGTGCTATAGGCATGTCGCTGTGTGCTATAGGCATGTCGCTGTGTGCTATAGGCATGTCGCTGTGTGCTATAGGCATGTCGCTGTGTGCTATAGGCATGTCGCTGTGTGCTATAGGCATGTCGCTGTGGGCTATAGGCATGTCGCTGTGTGCTATAGGCATGTCGCTGTGTGCTATAGGCATGTCGCTGTGTGCTATAGGCATGTCGCTGTGTGCTATAGGCATGTCGCTGTGTGCTATAGGCATGTCGCTGTGTGCTATAGGCATGTCGCTGTGTGCTATAGGCATGTCGCTGTGGGCTATAGGCATGTCGCTGTGTGCTATATGCATTGCAGATCTTCTCCGCACATACAGCTTGGACGACAGCTCATTAGATCAACCTGGTTCACCCAATCATAAGCAAGCAATGTATGGATGTGCATAAAGTGCATGTGTGCATGCAGGTCATTGGATAAAATCAGCCAAATCATATGTCCTTCCGTTAATGACATTATCGTGTAGTTTTTATTTAAAATACATTGCATTTATAGGATTGGACTGTGTGAGTGGACTTATGTAGAGAAGGCTATGTGTGACATCAAAGCCACGGCTGAAGTTCCTGTCAATCTGCGAGCCAGTCCAGGCCTCTCCTCACCAGAGGAGGTGTTTAAGAGGGCTTAAAAGAGCTCTAAAACAATGGAATCCACAAAACACACACAGGCTCTCTCCATATGGTCTGAGTGGGAATGTTTGTGTACGTGTGTGAGTATGCAAGTGTAAGTGTCTGTTTGTGTGCACACGTGCGTGTGTGTGTGTGTGTGTGTGTGTGTGTGTGTGTGTGTGTGTGTGTGTGTGCGTGCTACACGCATGCATGTGTTTGTGTGTGTACACATGTTCAGAGGCTGTGAGTTAAGCAAGCCTAGAAGCAGCTGAAATATGCGTTAACGGTTACAAAAGTGATCTTGGTCAGGGTCCATATGCCAGCCTGCTATTAATAGTCTTCCTCCTCTGGGGGGAGGGGAGGGGGGCAGACCCCTCATCACATGGGCCGTATAAATGAAGGCTATTCCCGACTACCAGGGACTGTCAATGACACTGTCAATGCCTGCTGACACAAGCGTCCTGTGGCCCTTTCTAGAGAGAGAGAGAGAGAGAGAGAGAGAGAGAGAGAGAGAGAGAGAGAGAGACTCCTGTTTCGTTGACTTCCAAAAAGCATTTGACTCAATTTGGCACGAGGGTCTGCTGTACAAACTGTTAGATAGTGGCATTGGAGGGAAAACCTACGACCTCATAAAGTCAATGTACACCAACAACACATGTGCTGTGAGGTTTGAGGGAAAGCACACAGACTTCTTCCCTCAACGCCGTGGGGTTAGACAGGGGTGCAGTTTGAGTCCAACCCTCTTCAACATAGGGCTGGGCGATATGACGATATTATATAAATATCGGGTACAGTTCATTAACGATACACTTTTTAAACGTATCGTGGATATCGTGATGTTTTGCCCAAGAGGCTTGTGTCGCGTCAATCTGGTCCACACGTTGACACTTTTGAACAGCGCCGCCCCACACACACTACTGCATCAAAAGTGACTACTTATGATAACAAAGGCATTCGTTTTGTGGCATTAACGTTATAATAATAATAATGCAGGACCTGTTCAGAGGTCTCTATATAGTTACACTTTCAATAACATCAGCGTATTTACATAGTGCCGACCGAGGTCGACCTAGATATAGCAAGCTCGTTCATATCTCAGCCTGTGCTGACTCAGTTGTGCCCATTCTGCGGTCTGTTAATAAAGTTTTCAATCAGACAGATGTATGGAAAGGCTTTTATTATAACATCCGTTCCAGTAAAATCATTATGCCTCCAGTCGTTTAGTCCTTCTGCGGAGCTAAAAGCTAAACGTCGGTCGCGGCGAGCTGCCATTGTTATTGTCATTGAGCTCTCCAATGGCGGAAGTAAAAAATAAATACGCGCTTTCCGATTGGTGCTAACAGCAGGGCGGGTGCAAGCGATGTGACGTAATTGGCAGACGCGACTGTCAATCAAAATGATTCTGTTTGCCGACTGAATGAATGAGAACGTTATTAAAAGATTGCAGCATGGGTACAATACAGTACAGCTCAATACAACAACAGTCAACAGCGGACTGGAGGATGCAGACCAGAGAAAGACTTTCGTCTTGTTTACATCAGGGTCCCCCATTTTCAATTCATCATATTTCATATCTAAATCATATAATATCTCATTGCTAAATATATGCAATATATAATCTAATAATCCAATAATCTAAATCTAATATATAATATAAAAATGCTAAATGCATGGGTATTTTATTTTGTCTTTAATGTTAGCTTGCAAACTCAAATACTGTCTTGGTAAGCCTCATAATGAATTTTGGGGAAAAAAAGAAAAACATCGTGATGCGTATCGTGTATCGCCGAAAGGTCAGAAAATATCGTGATATCATATTTAGGCCATATCGCCCAGCCCTACTTCAACATATACATAAATGAACTGGCAAAAACATTGGAACAAACTGCAGCACCTGGCATCCCCCTAGCAAACACAGAAGTAAAATGCCTACTGTTTGCAGATGACCTGGTGCTGCTGTCCCCAACAAAAGGGCTACAACAGCACCTTGACCTTCTGCACAAATTCTCCCAGACATGGACACTGACAGTAAACCTAAACAAAACTAAAATTATGACATTCCAAAAAAGGCCCAGCCTACAACAACAAAAACACAAATTCCTCCTAGACAAAATGTCCCTAGAACACACAAAAAACTACACATATCTCGGCCAAAACATCAGTGCTACAGGGAACTTCAATCAAGCTGTGAACGACCTGAGAGACAAAGCAAGAAGGGCTTTCTATGCCATAAAAAGGAACATCAAGTTAGACATTCCAATCAAAATCTGGCTCAAAATATTAGACTCCGTCATAGAACCGATTTCCCTATATGGTTGTGAAGTCTGGGGCCCACTTGCAAACCAAGACTTCACCAAATGGGACAAACACCCAACTGAGACTCTGCATGCAGAATTTTGCAAATCCATTCTCCGCACCCAACGGAAAACGCCAAATAATGCATGCAGAGCAGAACTAGGAAGATACCCACTAATCATCAAAATGTAAAAAAAAAAGCGACCCAGACACACTCCACAACATAGCCCTCACCCACAGAGAGACCCTCGATAGATGCCCACTCAGCCAGATGGTTCTGGGACTCTGCTCACAAACACAAGCAGAGCCACCAGACATAAACCACACTGGACTAAATCAAATTATAAGAAAACAAAAAGAAAACTATCTGACACATTGGAAAGAAACAACCCAAAACCAGAGCAAATTGAAATGCTATTTGGCCCTAAACAGAGAGTACACAGTGGCAGAATACCTGAGCACTGTGACTGACCCAAAACTAAGAAGATCCTTGACTAGGTACAGACTCAGCGAGCCATAGGCATACCTGGCTCCCAAGAGAAGACAGACTGTGCACCCACTGCACACAAGATGAGGTGGAAACCGAGCTCCACTTCTTAACAACCTGCCCACTATACCAAGACATCAGAGACATATACTTCCCACAAATTGCAAACACCCAAAGAGACTTTGAAAACATGGACAATAACTCAAAACTCCCATACCTACTGGGAGAAATACAAGAATGTGCAAACACAGCAGCAAGATTTGTGAGCTGCTGTGACAAGAAAAGGACATCCAGCGGAATACAACCACCATAAAGACAGTACAAGAAATTCCGTCTGTAATGTACTGATTTCTTTTGTTTTCTCTGTTTGATTGTTTTGTTTTGTTTGGCTTTGGCAATGTAAACGTATGTTTCCCATGTCAATAAAGCCCATTTGAATTGAATTGAATTGAATTGAGAGAGAGAGAGAGAGAGAGAGAGAGAGAGAGAGAGAGAGAGAGAGAGAGAGAGAGAGAGAGAGAGAGAGAGAGGTGTGAAACATGGAGGGGGGGTGACCTGCTACCAAAACAAAAAAGGTCCTTCAAAACAATGCGTACATTCAGCGACCGCTGGGACCTGGATTACATTTTTATTAATGCCTTTATTTATCCTCAAAGAATCGTTGAGGGCAGGCCCTGGTGATGCCCAATGATGTAAATTTTAAATAATGTTTTTATTTTTTTTTATCCACTTTTTCTCCCATTTTCTATATTTTCTCCCATCCCAATTTCGTATCATCCAATTCAACCCTCCCCTGTCACGAACGCTGTTTCTTGCCTCCCACAAGCCGGCTGCAATGTGGACTAAGTCATACATAGCACAAGTCCCCTCCGGTACTTGAGGTAACAGCAGTCGCATCTTTTCACCTGCGCAGCTCGATCTCTCAGTGGCAAGGAGTAACGCGTGGGAGGCTCACGCTGCCCCTGACACATCCTGATTCTACTGCGCAGGCGCACCAACCGACCTGTAACGCCCGATCCCCACCCATCAGTTTCCCACCCCCTAATACGGCCAATGTGTATTAGTATGAACGACCAGCTAAACTGAAAGCAATGTGGAGCGCTGGGCTCGAACAGGCAAGCCCAGCGTCTCTGTCATTCGTGGTGAGCGCCTTGCCCACTACGCCACGTAGCCGCCCAAATTTTAAATAACTTAAAAAGACACAGAATAATAAAATATACAAAATAAATAAACAATCAATTAAAACATCATGGAATTTAAATCATGGATTTAAAATGTCCAAGCGTTATCAAGTTCTTATTTTTTAAGTTCATTTGTAGAGTTCCAAGTGGTGAGAGAAAAAAACTAAAGGCAGCTCTTCCAAACTCAGTAGGAACTTGAAGGACCTGCAGCGGAAGCCAGTCATTGGACTGCGTGTTGGTGTGGTCCAGAGGACCAGTATAGCTTTTTTATTTTGTCATAATTTTTTTTAATACAAACATACAAACAAAAACAGCACTTGTGAAAAGAAAAGAAAAACTAAAAAGGCCATTCACCGATCTTATCATTCAAAACACACAACGTCTGTCCTCGTGGGCCTCACCAACTCCCACCATCTCCCCCACCTCTCCTCAAACCATTCCCAGTGTTGTCTCAACGCACACATCAACTTTTCCATCACATAGATCTCATGGATCACATCCATCCTTTCTCCCTCCGTCAGCACCACCTGACTCCTCCACTTCCTTGTGAGAGCTTTTTTCATTACCACCCTTAATATGTTCGAAATCAGGGGTGAAAAGTAATTGAGTAATTGTACTTTGTTACAATACTTAAGTACTGTTTTTGGGGATTTGTACTTTACTTTAGTATTATTAGATTTGTATACTTGTACTTTTACTCAATTACATTTCAGAGAAAAAAAACATACTTTTTAAAATGCAGACCTACAAAGTATAAAGTACAAAGTATAAATCTCGCAGGTCCAACCATTTTAATTAGTATATTTGTTTCTCTGGCCGAACTAATGTTAACTTTATTAATCCTGCGGCCGCACTTTATTTAAAAACAGCCAATCAAATCTGCATCAATGGAAAATTAACCCGCCCATACCCATGCTGATTGGTCCTTGTGCAAGACTAGAAAGCGGGACAGTCAGAGTGACAAGCTACAGAAGATGGCCACAAACGATAGTACGAGTGATGAAGAGGACGAAACGGAACATTTCATTGCCCCGGAATAAAAAAAGGTTTTTACTTTTACTTTTAGGTCCCCCAATTGGGGGACCCTGCTTTTCTTTATCATAAATCGATCAATAGAGACCGTATTAGATCCCCAAATGTATCAGATCATGGGGTATCATTGGAAAGCCACACTCATTGGCTACAACCCTGTCCAAAGATTTTTGAGATCGCCAAATGATTGACGGAGCTAGAGCCCCCTGAGGTTGGGGGTGGTAATGTGTACTTTGTCACCTGAAAGGGCAATTGACAGGCAACAAATAGGGCTATAATTTTATTTGTATATTGTATTAAAGGAAATGCACACCCGAGCCGCTAGAGGTCAGCAAAGTGGTGCATCGCGAATCGTCCTCGTGAGTGCCCACATGTGGGCCCTTGGATGTTAAGAGGTAATGTTTTTATTTAAAAAAAGAATAAAGACCATAACCCTATCAAAACAGCAGTCAAAGTGTATACAGTGTGTAAATTTTTACCGATGTTTTGTAAGATTTACCGAAAATAAGAATTTATCGGAAAAATGCTAATTATATCTCTTTTATCGTAAAACCGTGAGGAAATGACTAAATCCAGATGTTGACAGAGTCACCTGGGGAGCAAAATAACTGGTCATGACAACGAGGTCCTCTTTAGCCTTAACTGGCGTGGTTTATTTCATATGTACATTTCCACCACAAGACCTGCTCTCCGTGAGAGCTAGAGTGAGAGAGACAGAAGGGGAGGGAACATTCCCTTATACCTGCTACCTGACGTCAGCTGCTATAGCTGCGTCTCCTTACGCCTATAGCGCCCTCTTGTGGAACAGTTAAAGTGCAGTTATATTCAATCAATTCAATCGGCACACAGGGTTTCTGGCAAGTGCAATGGTTCCCTGGTTGTCTTCATAAACAACAGTTTTCTTATATACATAGGTATCCATTCCTTCGAGCAGTTGTTCTAGATAAATACATTCCTGTATTGTCAAAGCTAGAGCTAGATATTCGGCTTCAAAGGTTGATAGTGCCACTGTGGGCTGTTTCTTTGTTTTCCATGAAACCAGTGAGCTGTCTGTACCCATACTCACACAATACCCTGTGGTACTTCTCCTGTCTGTGGCGTCTGCCGCCCAATCTGCATCACTATAGGCTTGAAGCCCTAAGCCCTCGCTGCTCTTTCTGAAACAAAGCTATTTATCGGCTGTGCCTTTGAGATAACGAAAAACATGTTTTGCTGTAATTCAGTGCTCTTCTGTGGGATCAGCAAAATGCTGTGATAATTTACTCACTACAAAACATAGGTCAGGGCGAGTACATGTTGTCAAATAAATGAGGCTACCTACAGCTTCTCTGTACATTTTTACATCTGTCAATTTCTGAGCATCCTCTTTGTAGTCTAGCTTTTGATCACATGGTGTTTCCCTAGTTCTACATTCTTCCATGTCAAAACGATTCAGGATCTTTTCCACATATCTCTTCTGGGATATTTTTACACAACTGGCAGACTGTTCGAAGTCCATGCCTAGAAAATGTTTAACCTACCTAGGTTTTTCATTTTGAATCTGGTGGAGAGCATACCTTTCACCTGCTCTAGGTTTTCTAGTGTTGTCTGCTGCGATGATTAAATCATCCACCCAAATCACAATTATCACTTTTCCTGACTCTTTTGACTCCTTTGTGTAAACACAGGGGTCTACGTTCCAATTTCGCCCAGACTGTTTCAGGCCGTAAATGGATTTTTCTAGCTTACACACTAGCTTCTCTACTTTCTTCTCGTAACCTTCAGGTTGTTCCATATATATCTCTCTATCAATGGGTGCGTGCAGGTAGGCTGTCTTCACATCCATCTGGTGTAAAATCAAGTTGTCTTCAGCTGCCTTCTGCATCACTACCCGTACACTGGTCAGATTGGCTGTAGGGGAGAATGTCTCACCATTGTCTATTCCTTCCCTCTGACTTTAGCTACAAACCTGGCCTTGTACTTGTTGTGCCCTTCAATACCCTCCTTGATTGAGTACACCCATTTGCCTCCCACTGTCTGTCTACCCTCTGGTAACTTTGTTAGAGTAAAAGTATGATTGTCCTCTAGGGACCTCATCTCCTCATCCATTGATCTCTCCCATTTCCTGACTCAGGGGATATCATGGCCTCTTTAAAGGTCTGAGGTACACCACTCACTACTCTGTAGCAGTAATCTATACTGGTAAGTGTACTGTCATCCTCATCACTTTCTCTCTGGGCATAGTCTTTCAGATACTTTGGGGGTTTATGTTCCCGGGAGGGATATCTCCCACTGCATGAGGCACGTTACGTCACCCTAGGGTGCTTCTCGTCATCATCCTCTGGGGGTTGTTCACCGTCTGTCTGCATGTTTGTTCTCAGTACACTAGGCTGTGGTGTCTCTCTTTCCTCACATCCTACTCTGGAGTCCAGCTCTGGCTCCTGTGTCTGTGTCTCGTTCTCACATGTTGTCTTTGTGACAAACTTTACTAACCTGTGCTTTTGCACTTTCCCCTTACCGGGATAATAGACTAGAAAAGCGGGGCTGCCCTTGTCATGGACTACAAAAAGTCCTTTTTCACACCTGGACTCGAGCTTTCCTCTGTCCTGTTGGTAAGCATAACACACTGACCCAAACTTGTGCATCCTGGCTAGATCACACCTTTTTCCTGTCAGTGCTGTATACGGGGTGGTGCCCGTGTGCTTGTTAAAACACCGATTTCTGGTGTAAGCGGCTTCTTGTACCGCATAATGCCATAGACTCTTAGATAAGTTACCATCTATTAGCTTACAGTACACCTAGCCATTTCGAAAAGAGTGCGTCCTTCCCTCTCTGCTATCCCGTTCTGGTGCAGGGAGTAAGGACAGGACGTCTCGTGTCTGATCTTGTTCCTTCTCAGCAGTGACTGGAACTCTCTATTTGTGAACTCTGTTCCATTATCGGACCTTAAGAATTTTATGCTGCCATACGGAGCTACATCTGCAAGGAATCTTTCTGTGGCCTGGAGTGTGTCACTCTTTGCCCTGAGAAAGTAAACAAACACTGCCCCTGTACACACATCTGTGAAAGACTGCACATATTTAAAGCCACCTATGGACTCATTATTTACTGGACCGGCTAGATCTGTGTTAACTAGCTCAAGTGGTGTCTTTACCTTTTCCGTGGGACCTCTGTTCCTTGTTTGAGTGAACTTTCCCTTTATACACACATCACATTCTTTGTTAGGTCTATGCTTTTCACCGTTAATGTGCATGCCTACTGGCACCGCCTGCAGCTTCAGTATATCCTCGTAATTATAATGACCCATGATCTCATGCCATGTCTGAATATCATAACTGACATTACACATATCATTTTCATTACATTCTGTTTGTAGATAATACATTCTCTTGTACACCTCAATGTTAAACCTCGTACCGTCAGGCTCCACAAGAACATCTTTACCATCATTGAAGAACACTTTGGCACCGTTTGCAGTAGCAGATTTGACAGAGAATAGTTCTTGTGGGAACGAGGGTATGTAGAGGGCGTCCTTCATCGTCACTGTACACCGGCACCCCTCACTGTCTATGAGGTAGGGCTGCACCATTTTGGGAAATAATCTAATTGCGATTTTTCTGACCGATATTGCGATTGCGATTACATTTGCGATTATAATTTTTTTTAAGCAGCCCCACAGAGGTTTATTGTAAAATGCGGCTTGCATCTGGCCTACACAGAGTCTGAAAATGTTTCTTTTTACCTGGGAATCAATACCGGTACGATACCCAACGGTACCTTTTTTCTGTACTTTACTCTCCCTCTCTGAAGTAAACTTCACAACACACAATCTAAAACCCCTTACCTCCCTCTCCCAAACTGTTCCTACAACAATTTTTTTATGTTGCATGATCATATATTTATTTTGTATTATAATTTTTTTGTGTTTAAATATCAACATTATCTGGCAATCCTCAGTAAATACTATCAAACTCCTCTGATGTCAGACCAGATATGAGACGCGTGCACACACACACACACACACAGAAAAGGAGAATGGCTTAAATGATTTTATACAACGACATGCACATTTCTCGATTCTGATTGGCTGAAACAGTCCATTTACACGTCTTTATTGGCAACAATCCATGGTCCTGGGCTCAGGACCCGCCCACAACCGAATCACATATCACTCCGCCGGCTCACTCCGGGAGAAAACAAGATCGCGGACAACAAATGGATATGTTGATAGCGCCATAACGACTAAATATGAAGCGATTCTGTCACTGCGAATGTGTTAGTCCTTTAAACAATGTTGGATGATGTAATTGATGGGTCTTGAGTCATTCTAGAACAAAAGAAAAATCGCGATTTGATTGATTGATTAATTTGCATTTTCTTTTTCAATTTCTTTTTCCTTCTCTCTGACTGTCAGCGCTAGCTCTAGTCTCCAACCACCACCACCCCCCCCCCCCCCCCCCCCCCACACACACACACACACATACACACACACACACACACTCCTGTCTGCAACGCGGGTCAGACTGAGAGAGAGCTGGGTGCTGCGCTGTTCTAAGTGAGCATGGCCTATTGAGTTGATTGATTGATTGATTGCTAATTTTATTACTGTACGCTTGGTTTCCAACTGGTTAAGTTTAGGCCCTCTACAGTAGGTTTAAAAAAATAAATAAATAAAATAGGGCGAAGAAAACGTTTTTTTCCTATAGGGCAAAGAACACGTTTTAATTTGTTTTACCTACTTTCTATAGAAGCATCTAAGAATGAAGTTCTATGGAAAGTAGGTCTGCATTCCCTTAACAATTGTGTGTATTGAGCCGTACTGTATTGTACCCATTCTGCATCTGGTAATAAAATGTTCAATCAATCATTCCAATAATACACAGTTGGATGTGTTAGTTGGTTGGATGCACTTCAAGCTGCTTCCACATGAGGCAACTTCTCTCAATCATTCCAATAATACACAGTTGGATGTGTTAGTTGGTTGGATGCACTTCCGATCTGCTTCCACATGGAGGCAAATTGTCTTTTTTGTAGTTGTGGGAACTACTTTTTCTGGCGGATGGTTTTTTCAATAAATCTTCGATTAATGTGTGTTTATTGTATAGAAATAAGGTTGGATGCATGTGGCAGTTGTATAAAAGCTTTACACCACTTGCAGTCGTGATTTGTGAACAATAAACCATGCCTAGGGGGGTCTAACGACCACCCCTAGGCATGGTTTATTGTTCACAAACCACTCCTGCGCGTGATGTAATGCTTAATTAGAATACTTCAGCTAATGAAGTTAAATGTTTATTATCATCAACTATCCAGTTCGTTTTTATAGTGCAATGTTTTTCTACTTTTCTACATTAATTGAACCAGTAGAGAGAGAGATGCCCCCCCCCCCCCCCCCCCCCCGAGCCCCGTTCGCTTATAGCTTATCCGCAACAGTAAGTTACTTCCGGGGTAGGCCTGATTGGCCCCGACAGGCACGTGACGCGCAACTTTCTCTGCCGCGCGGCACGCTCCGCGGAGCCGAGCGGCAGAGCTTGCGGAATTACGTAACCGTCCAAATACGCCATGACTTCCATTCGGTGCTTCAGCTCACCTGGCAGAGCAGCGGTCCTGCGATCCTGCGGTCCGTTGTTGGTGAGTTCGAATTCCATCAAATCTTTTTTTTTTAACGTGATTTTTTTTTTAACGTGTATTATTTCGCCGGTTAAGGTTAGGCATGGTTAAGGTTAAGGTTAAGGTTAGGCATTGTTTCGGAGTTGGTTAAGGTTAGAACGGTTAAGTTTAGGCGCTGTTAAGGAGCTGGTTAAGGTTAGAGTTTGTCTTAGAGAATGGCAATATTCTTTCTATGGTTAAGGTTAGGCATGGTTAAGGTTAAGGTTAGGCATTGTTTCGGAGTTGGTTAAGGTTAGAACGGTTAAGTTTAGGCGCTGTTAAGGAGCTGGTTAAGGTTAGAGTTTGTGTTAGAGAATGGCAATAGACAGCCTATTTCCGCGCGACAGCTCTCAGCAGCCTCGTTGCGCGTCCTGAGTTTGCCGCGTTACGTGCCTGTCGGGGCCAATCAGGCCTACCCCGGAAGTCACTTACTGTTGCGGAACAGTTACACGCGCCCCGTTCCCCCCCGCCTGTAGCTGTTCCGCAACCGTTCCTACTTCCGGGGTAGGCCTGATTGGCCCCGACAGGCACGTGACCCGCCGCGGCCACGCCCCGCGGCAGCCCCAGGAGCAAGCGCGCTACTGCTGGAGTTCGCTTCGCCTTTCACATCGCTGCCGTTGGCGAAAGCAGACAAATGAATGACTAATTCGGTCAGAAATAACGTAACTAATAACGTTAGTAAGCACTGCTTATATGCTTATTATGTCTGCGGGGTACAGTAAACGTTTCTCCCGGTTCATTCTGAAGAGCACACCGCTGTATGTTGGAGAACCAGCGGTACATTCTGAAGAGCACACCGCTGTATGTTGGAGAACCAGCGGTCTTCCTCACTCGAGTGAGACTAAAGCCGTGCACAGCTCAGCCCTGTGAGACGCTTATGTCTGCGGGGTACAGTAAACGTTTCTCCCGGTACATTCTGAAGAGCACACCGCTGTATGTTGGAGAACCAGCGGTCTTCCTCACTCGAGTGAGACTAAAGCCGTGCACAGCTCAGCCCTGTGAGACGCTTATGTCTGCGGGGTACAGTAAACGTTTCTCCCGGTACATTCTGAAGAGCACACCGCTGTATGTTGGAGAACCAGCAGTCTTCCTCACTCGAGTGAGACTAAAGCTGTGCACTGCACAGTCTCTAACAGTGTAACAGTAAGAAGCATTTTGGATAAAAGTATTCTGTACTTCTGTATGACAACAATGTATGCCTTTCAAATGTTAAATGATTAAATGATACACAGCGAAATCTACGCTCTCGCCTCTCATCCTCTCACCCTTTCCTTACTCAGCTCAGATGTTTTCTCTGTCTTGAGCAGGGTTAGCTAGGAACAGCTTTCTCAAGCTTCACACCTTGGGCATGGAATGGGCTACAGGACCATTATCCACTTAGACACCCCGGTCTCTCTTGGTGAATTTAAATCTGTATTACATAACTTCCTACAAGAAGAATGTTGCTGCTTTCTGTATTCGGGTCCCAACTGCAAAATTACTGTATTACCCTGTATTATACACTTTTACTATCATGTAGACTATTCTGCTTTGTGTTTACATGTGATGTATTGTATATTGTATACATGCACATTTATTATGTTCTTGTGTGATGTATCGCACATTTTATTGCTGTGTGATGTATTGCAAATGTTATTGCTGTCATCTTGGCCAGGTATCCCTTGCAAAGGAGATCTTGTATCTCAATGGGACTTCCTGGTTAAAGTAAAAAAATTAAATAAAAAAAAATTAATTGCAGGCTTGGCGATTTGATAATTGCATCATTCCAAATCGCGATTTCGATTAAAAAACAATTAATTGTGCAGCCCTACTATGAGGCATACCTGTGCATCTCCTCTCCCCTGCGCCAACCCGAATGTGTGCTTCCCGTCTGCCAGCTCCATGCTGTGTCTCTCCGGCTCGAAGGTGCTGTCAAAGTTCTTGAATCGGTTCCTGTCGTTGATAATGTGGGACGACGTGCATGTGTCCACGATCAGTCCCTTCCTTTGGACCTGCTGCTGCTGCGTTGACTGGCTGACGTATGCTGTCTGCGCCCCAAAGGTGAAGTCCTCTCTTCCCGCTGCTCTCCGGGCGTCGTCTCGACTCGGCTCACGTCCACCACTGCCGCCATCTTGCACACAGCCGCCATCTTGCACGTGTGCGTACCGAGCTCTCTGTTCGCGCTTCTTTCTACACGCTCTGTCCGAGTGTCCCGAAGTTCCACAGAAACTACACCAAACGGTTTTTATGCACTTATCTTTTCGGTGACCCTTTTCTCCACATCGCCAACACGCCATCTCCGTCAGGGGTCCGGCCTTTTTCTTTGGCGCTGCCCGGGCCTTCATTACCCTTTCTCCCGCCTCTTCGGTGACCGGGTCTGAGTCTTCTGAGGCCTCGAAGTTCCGCAGCTTGGCCTTGAACTCCCCCAGCGACACTGTGTGTCACCAACAGTGTGAATGGTTTATACATCTCCGGTAGTCCCCTCATAACCATCGCCATCATTAGTCCATCGCTCTGTGCTTCTCCTGCACTCTTGAGCGCCGTGATGATCTGTTCCGCCCTGATGACGTATTCAGTCACAGTCTCTGTCTTTCTTCAGCGCGGTCAAAGTTATATACAGGGATACAATCCGGGGCCTACCTCTGCCGATGTAGTGTTCTCTTAACACTTTTAGACTCTCTCGGCCTTTGCCCTTTGTGTCCCGGAATATCAGCCCAAAGCTTGTGTTGTCTAGGAGTGGTGCTTGCTCACAGTATGCATCAGCATTCAGCTTTGTATCCAGGGCTTGCGCGGCCTCCGTTATTTCTCCTGTGAGGCCCGTCAAAATTTTCTTTTTCAGCTCCACTCCGTGCATACAGCACAACATCCGCTCTTCCCAGAGCTCGTATTCTTCTGCCCTTCCGTTAAACGTGGGCCACTTGCTCCTGCCTCTGGTCGCCATCTTTTGATTGTAGCTTAGCTTAGCTGCCCGTTAGCTTAGCTTTAGCGTCTGATTGATTGATTGATTGAAAACTTTATTAACAGATTGCAGAATGGGTACAATACAGTACAGCTCAATACACACAATTGTTAAGGGGATGCAGACCAGAGAAAGACTTTCGTCTTGTTTACATCAGGGTCCCCCATTTTCAATTCATCAGGACATATATGACATACATGACATACAGATAGTCAGTACTGCTACATCTATACATTTATGACATACCAGATTTGCAAATACAGTACTGTTTGTGATACAGAAGGAGTGAAGAAAAGGGAGTATATACATTTGACGTAGAAACTGTACATTGGAGGAGGTTGGGTGGGGGGGGTTGGGTACGTTGGGATATTTCCAACCATACTGGGTCATTTACATTGGAGGTGGTTGGGGGGGGGGGGGGGCACACTGTATAAACACTGTACATTGAGGGGGGGGGGGGAGACACTGTACAAACAAACAAAATTGTACATTGGACTATTGACAAAACCATACTAGGTAAATGACTGTACACTGGAGGGGGTTGGGTTAGGATATTTACAGGGGCCAGTGTTGAATTGCAGTCTCCCGTAGGTGTCCCTTGAGAGAGGTTTTGAAAGTGGGTAGTGATCCACATTCCTTTACAGCTTTGGGTAGGGCGTTCCACATTGATGTGGCATAATTGCGAAACGTGTTTAGTCCCTTATTTGAGCCGAATCTGGGTTTAACATGATTTGTGGAGCTCCCTCTGGTGTTGTGATCGTGGTATTCACTGACCTTTGGGAAGTATTTTGACATGTACATGGGTACCTTGGTCGTGTAGTGTATCTTGTAGACCAGGCCCATTGCAAGTTGCTGTACTCTGTCGTCTACTCTAAGCCATCCTAGGTTGTCAAAGTGGGCAGGGGTGAGGTGGGTTCTAGGAGTAAGGTCAAGCAGTAGTCTGACCAGTTTGTTTTGAGATGTTTGTAATTTTGTTTTTAGCGCCTTTGAGGTGCTTTGGTACCATGAGGTGCAAGCATAGTCGTAGTACCCCTGAATGAGTGCTCCTGCCAGAGTCCTCAGGGTATTCTTGTTTACCAGAGAGGAGATCCGGTACAAGAATCGAGTTCGTTGGTTGACTTTTTTTATTACATTGGATGCCATTTTGTCACAGGATAGATTAGCCTCTAGGATGGAACCCAGGTAGGTAATTTCATCTTTCCTTGTTACAATATTGTCACCCACTGTAACTGAGAAGCCGTCGGTCTTGCTGAGTTTGTTATTCGAACCGAAGAGAATGGACTCTGTTTTGCCCATGTGTAATGATAGTTTGTTATCAGCGAGCCATATGCAGATTCTGCCTAGTTCCGAGCTGAGGGTTTTTTCAACCTGTAACTTGTTCTTGTCAGAGACCAGCAGGGCTGAGTCGTCCGCAAACAGGAACAAGTTGCAGTCACAAGCTGACGACATGTCATTTGCATAAATTAGGAACAGTAGCGGTCCTAGTATGCTTCCTTGTGGAACAACACAGCTCACTGTGAGGGGGGGGATAGGGTACCGTTTACCTCCACCATCTGTTCCCTCCCCTCAAGGTAGGATTGCATCCAGCTCACTGATAGACTATCAAAACCAATTGCTTTTAGCTTGTCAATCAGAATGGAGTGATTGACCGTGTCAAAGGCCTTTTGTAGGTCCAGCATGACCATGCCGCAGTATTTGCCTGCGTCCACCTCTCTCGCGGTTCTCCCGCTGCTAAACTAAAAGAAGGTTTTTATCAGGTCTAATTGAAGATAGAAATCATTACTGTAAATTAAGAAACCAGGTTACTAAAATTAACAGATTAAGTAAGAGAACCTATTATAAGCAGAAAATCTCAGAAAGCAGTAGGGACAGTACAAAACTCTGGAATGTACTGAATGAAATCATGGGTAAAAAAATCTGCCCTGGCTTCGTTTGTGGAATCAGATGGTGGTATTTATCTGACTAAGCCTCTTCACATTGCTGATTATTTTAATGACTATTTTGTAAACAAGGTGTCCACGCTTAGGCAGGGAATGGATAATATTGTGAATAACAACTCTGAGGTGTTGATAAAAGAACACGTTATGAAGGATAAAAACTGTGTTTTTGAATTCCAACTGGTGGATATTGTGACTGTGGATAGGCTATTGCGCTCTCTACCAGTCTCTAAATCCACTGGTAATGACCACCTGGATAGCAAATTGTTGAGAATAGCTGCGTCTCATATCTCTGCACCAATCTGTCACATTTTGAATAGGTGTTTAATCAGTGACATGTGTCCTTTGTTATGGAAGGAGGGAAAGATCATTCCACTTCCTAAAGATGCTCAATTACCTTTTGGAGGTCCCAACAGTAGGCATATTAGCATTTTACCTGTTCTCAGTAAATTACTGGAAAAGATTGTGTCTGAGCAAGTCCAGGCCTACTTTTCAGCTAATGACATAACAACTGTACACCAACATGCATACAGGGCCGGTCATTCGACCAGTACTGCTTTGACACAAATGTCTGATAGTTGGCTTTCAGCTATCGATAGTTCAATGCTGGTGGGTGCTATTATGTTAGACTTCAGTGCCGCATTTGATGTGATCGATCACAATCTTTTAATACAAAAACTCATCTGCTATGGTTTTAATAACTCAGCAATAAAAATGTTCAGGAGTTATTTGTCCTCGAGGTCTCTGCTTTGGGAAAGGCAGCAGAGGGTTAGAATGTGGTGTCCCACAGGGGAGTTGCCTGGGGCCCCTCTTATTCTCTATTCTTACTAATGATATGCCTTTTTCTATTCATCAGGCTAGTCTGACTTTATATGCTGATGATTCAACCCTTTATTATGCTGCAGCTACAAACTCTGAGCTTAATCAGGTTTTGTATGCTTTTTGGGACCAATCAAAGATTGGCACGTAAACCTACATTGGTTCTACAAATTGCAGGTCAACCTATACAGCAGGTTGAAAAAACTAAGCTTCTAGGCCTTTGGCTTGATAGTACTTTATCATGGTCTGATCCAGGGGTAGGCAACCCTAGGCATGCGTGCCTGCATAGGCACGCGGGGGCATTTTCATAGGCACAGGGGGCAGCATTAAAAAAAATATATTATATATATTTTTTTGCTTTTAAATATTATAGTGAAATATTTTGCACTGTTGTCGCATTTATCTTGTTGAAATCATCCCACAGGTTCTTTTTACTACCACATATTTAATTAAGACCCTTTATTTGTTTATTATTTCAATTTAGCTGGAAATACATTGCTACATCATTCAGTAACATTTGCAGAGCCTTATAACAAAAACATTATTACGGTCACCATTGTGACCAGTGGGATTAATCAACTAATTGTATTATTTATTTTTCTATTTCATTGAACATGGCACATGTTAAAAGCAATTTTTTTTAACTCAAAATGTGAGTATTACCAAGTCAACTTGTGTTCTTAAAACAATGACAATAAACATAGTTTTATTAGGTTGAAATAATGTGGTTGTGTACTTATTTTTCTGTTAACTTATTATGGATTGAAAACTGAAAACCTTAATGCACAGTAACTGAACTCAATATTTTTAAGTTCTGGTAACTTATTATTATATATTTTTTACAGTGTAGTCTTGCGATCAATCAAAACTTATTTACACAATATACCTCACATTCACCCTCCATTCACAACCTGGTGTTCTCCTGGTGTTCTCCATTAGGCCTGTAGGTGGAGCTATGACAGCACACGTACAGTACACACACCGATGGTGTGTGATGTGTCCAAAAATGAATGGGCAAATGTGAGTGAAATGGTCGCACTGTATGCAGCTGTTTGTCTGCATTGCATTCCCCCCCCCCCCCAACTCAGATTTAGGGTTGATACAACCATCATAATAATATTGTTAATAATAACAATAACAATAATGATGTAATAATGTAAAAATTATCATTAAAAAGACCTGATTATGAGAAAAAAAATTACGATGCATGGAATATTGTTGAGGCACACTAGTTACAACTATATTTCAAACAGGCACTCCATGTCAAAAAGGTTGCTGACCCCTGCGATCACATACACAAAACTGTTTTTAAAATGGGTAGAGCTGTTGCTACTGCCAGGAAATGTGCACCATTCCTTCCATTTGCATTGTTTAATCAGATTGTTTGTGCTTTGGTTTTGTGCCACTTGGATTACTGCTCTGTAGTGTGGGCTTCTGCTTCAAAGCAGTCGCTAAATAGGTTACAAGTGGTACAAAATAAGGCAGCAAGTCTCGTTCTTGGTTGTTCATATAGGACTAGTGTTGTTCAAATGCATGAACGTCTTAGTTGGCGGAGTGTTGAGAAAATACTTTCTGCCAACTTATTAATTTGTTTTCATAAAGTGATCACAACCCACAGTCCTAAATATATCACGGATAAAATAATTTACAGCTCAAATGTGCACATGCATTTTAGCAGAGGGGCAAGTAGAGGGCAGATTATTCTACCCCAAATACTAACTGTAGGTGCCTAAATGCCTAGTCTGGTAATCAAGAGTAATTTCAGTTAATAGAAAAGCATTTTGGCCCTGTATTTCATGGTGTAAATAGATGGATAAATAGATAGATATTATTATTACTGAAGTTAAAATGTTAAGACAATCCATGTCTATCGGTAAGAATGATTTCTTTGTTGTTAGTTTTGTTTCTTACGTGATGTTTGGCTGACAGGCCGAGGGACTTTTAGTTTGACAGGATAACGGTGATGTCATTGATTACTGTCAGCTGCGGCAGGGTGACAGTTTTGGTTTAGAAAGAAAATAATGCAGATTGTACCGGTGGTCAGGCCAAGTGATGAGAGAGTGGAGCCAGACAGTTTTTAGACCTCTCTCTCTCTTTACCTAGAATAAACTTTGTTAATCTCGCTCTATATATAATTAGGAAACAAGAAAGTGTAACCCGAGTTGGACATTAAATAGTTAACACTACGTCGTGGTCAGTGGATGTGGAACGGGAGAATTCAAAGTTTGAGAGCGTCTGAAGCTTATGGCATCAATGCGTTTTGGAAACTACAACAGTATGCAAAGAACAGTTTTATATAGGGCTATCAGGGCATGGAATTATCTTCCAAGTGACATAAGAGGTGTAGCAAGCTTAAAAAATTAATTTAAATCTTACATGTGAGCCAATATTGATAATCTTGAGTTATGCAATATGTTACCGTTGATGTACATATTTAGATATAATTTGTTTGTGTGTTAATGTTGTTGTGTTTCCTCGGTTGGTACGTCTTGCTATGTTGTGTTTCCTTGGTTGGTATGTCTTGCTATGTTTTAATTGTATTGTGTTTTAATTGCAATGTATATGTTGTAATTAGGGATGCTCGATATTGGCTTTTTTACCGATACCGATATTCCGATATTGTCCAACTCTTAATTTCCGATACCGATATCAACCGATACCGATATATGCAGGGTTTCCCCGTCCAAAAAACTGAATAATTTCAGGTAACTAATCATTTCACTGGATATATATATAACAAATATTGTTATTTTTTATTTTATTTTTTTTACCGATACCGATATTTTCCGATATCACATTTTACTGCCGATATCGGCCGATAATATCGGTCGGCCGATAATATCGGACATCCCTAGTTGTAATGTTTTAATGTCGTCTCGGACCCCAGGAAGACTAGTGGACGTCTCGGCATCAGCTAATGGGGATCCTTTGCTAATAAACAAATAAACAAACTAGCCTAAACTTTTCAGCTAACTAGCTATCGTTATTTTGCTCTTCCGTGATCTGGGCCCATAACCTGTTGACAGAGTCACCTGGGGAGCAAAATAACTGGTCATGACAACGAGGTCCTCTTTAGCCTTAACTGGCGTGGTTTATTTCATATGTACATTTCCACCACAGACCTGCTCTCCGTGAGAGCTAGAGTGAGAGAGAACTGCTGCGGTCAGGCAAGCGATACCGGAGTCTTAAGGCGAGCACAGAAAGACTCAGAAGAAGCTTCTATCCCCAGGCCATCAGGCTGCTCAACGAACAATAAACACTATGCAGCAACCATCAAATGCACACAGCACACACATCCACACGCACACACTCACTTTAAACAAACACACTGTAGCACCCACCCCACACACTTTATAGCACACACTCACTTTAAACAAACACACTGTAGCACCCACTCCACACACTTTATAGCACACACTCACTTTAAACAAACACACTGTAGCAGCCACTCCCCACACTTTATATTTATTGATAAAGGATTGCACTACAACTCGCACACCTTACTGTAAATTGTACCTAAATTGTACCTCATCCCATTTCTGCTCTGCACTATATAGTATTGTATATTAGTACATTGCATAGTATATTGTATATTGTATGGTAACTCAGTTACTTCTATTCTGCATCGAACATTGTACATATGTCTATACTGAACACTGTGACCTCTATTTTTACTTCTATTTTACATGCTATACTATTTTATTTCATACTATCTTGTCTAACACAGTCTCTGGAGCGTAACAGTAAGAAGCATTTTGTATAAAAGTATTCTGTACTTCTGTATGACAACTATTAAAGAAACTTGAACTTGAAACTTGAGAGACAGAGGGGGAGGGAACATTCCCTTATACCTGCTACCTGACGTCAGCTGCTATAGCTGTGTCTCCTTACGCCTATAGCGCCCTCTTGTGGAACAGTTAAAGTGCAGTTATATTCAATCATATTATTACTTACATTTAACACCAGATTTAACCCTGCCATTGGAAAGAGGAGCCTTTTCCCTATCCATAGATGTATGATTTGGCCATAATAAGGTCAAGGTCAAGTTCAAGGTCAAATATGAATTTATAATTAAAATCGATTATCATTTATTACTGTATCTACAAATCATTAATCATCTTCCCTTTATTCATTTGCTTAGATTTTTTGTACACTTGATCTCAATAAGGTGGTGAATGAGCTCAGTGAGCACAGATTTTGATGGATTTTTTTGTTTTTTGTAATGTCAGATTTAACAACAACTCTTTTCAGAATATTAGAGTATTTCATTTTTTATCTGACATTACAAAAAATTTAAAAATAAAAATGGTTATGATCAGGGCTGAAGTTGAATAAAAGATTTATGACTGTTTAGACTGCATTACTCTCTGTCACAGTGATCTCCTGGTTGTTCCCCACTTAGGTTATCTAACTATTGCGCTGCCGCAACTAGAAACACTGGCCTGGCCTGCTTCTAAGTTGAGTGGCCTGACTGCACAAAAAAATTAAGAAAAAAATTATAAATCTTTTCAAGTACCACCAGCAGTACCACCAAGTACCACTAGTGGTACGCGTACAACAGGTTGAGAACCACTGTTCTATACGATTCTGAAATGTATACTGCTATGAATACCTTCACTACACCTTCTTTAATGATTCTTATATGATCTTTTGTAATGGTTTGATTTAAATAGTGACGCACTTGGAGATATCTATAGAAGTCGTGATTTTCCAATACATGTCTCAATTTTAGCTCTTCAAAGCATTCTAAATCAAATCAAATCAAATCAAATTTATTTGTAAGGCCCGACAACACACAAATGTCCCCATGGGCCGGACGCGTGAACATTTAAGGCAACCAACTTGTGTTCAGCTTTTCGTTCAGCGTTTCTCTGATTGGCCACACGGCCACGTGACCGCGCTAGCACACGCCCTTATCCGCGCCCTGCCGCCGCTCTGTGTGTTGTTGCGCCGCCCGCGGCAGAGAGTGACGCGGCAGAGAGTGACGCGTCGGCCGCGCAGGCGCATGAGGCTCCCCCAGGTGCTCTGAGATGACACGCCGCCACGCAGGTGCTCGTTGTGTTGTTGGTTAGCGTTAATGCCATATCGCCATATCAGCAGTGTTCGCGCGGTTGCTTAACGCCATAACTAACTAACTAACTAATTCAAGATGGACCCTGCCGCCAACGTGCAAGCCAGCACAGAGCAATTACATTTTGGCAGCCCATGAAACAAGACAAACAATACAGTAACAGTAATAATCAACAATTATTTGTAAATAGAAGAAAATTCATTCATTGTCCTTGTGTTACATAAAACCCATCTGTGGCCTCGTGCAGAGGAAGGTGGTAAATACTAGAGCCATATGAAATCCGCGATCACGGAATCGCGGACGGAATCGCGGAATTGAGCAATAAAAATGGAATCAACTGTAAAAAAAAAATAAAAAAATTATGTTGTGGGACTTGTACAGCACTTTGTTCAACTTTGTCAGTGCTGTAAAGTTTAAACCTTTTTAAATCTTAGACAAACAAAACACTTTGCTTTCATGAAATATTGTAAGCCGTCATTTGAGGCTTTATAAAAGCAGCACAATGAACACAAATCTGTCAGTGCCGAGTCCGACCTCATCTTAAATAACAAACAGCATTGCTAGTTGTAATTAACAAAGAGAGGCAGAGTTGATTTTGCAAAAAAATATATATATATCATTTATATTTTTTAATCAAATTTTATTTTCATATTCAAATCCCATGCCCATCGAACGAAGCTTCGAAGCTTCGAAGTATTTAAGACAGCCCTATTAAATGGACTGTTATATCTTATTAAATTGTGGGCATTTATTCATTCCCACTTATTAGACACTATTTCTGATGGTAAAATGAGCGTACAAAGCAAAATACAGAATTCTGAAATATTAAAACAAAAAAAACGGAATTTGGAAAAAAATTCAATGGAATTTGGAAAAAAATTAAACGGATTTCATATGGCTCGAGAAAATGTTAAGATATTCAAAATCGTCACAGCAGTATAGTTTGTTTATACTTCAGAAGTATGATATTTGAACATGGTCCCCAAAATGAATGGAAGCGAATGAGGAGCCTGACGCCTGACACCTGGGAGGAATGCGGGTGTTGCAGCGTTGGGGATGTTTAAAAAATATAATTTAATATGTAATATAATATAATAATCTGTGCTTCAGCTAAAAATCTGGTCAGCAGCCTCCACTGATGTAGCGTGATTCAAACCCCCTCAATGTGCAGTTTCTAGTTAATCAGTCAGCAGCCTCCACTTATGTACAGTGACGAGTGAATCTGGTAGTTGGTTTATGATGTTAAAAACGCGAAATAACATATAACGTTACAGCGTACAGTTTCTAGTTAATCAGTCAGCAGCCTCCACTGATGTACAGTGACGCGTGAATCTGGTAGTTGTTTTATGACGTTACAAACGCGAAATAACATTATACATTATATAACGTTACAATGTACAGTTCCACTGATGTACAGTGACGAGACCTCTGCCGCTCGCAGGGACCTCTGCCGCGCTCGCTGTCGTGGCCAATCAGAGAAAAGCTGAACACAAATTGGTTGCCTTAAATGTTCACGCGGGCCCTCTGCCGCGCTCGCGGCAAAAGGGGGCGGGCTGTCGTGGCCAATCAGAGAAAAGCTGAACACAAGTTGGTTGCCTTAAATGTTCACGCGGGCCGGACACGTCTTCTTTAAACAAGTCAAGAAGAAACATAACAATAAGTCAAGAACAAAACAAGAACACCATAAGGTCCAACAAATTTAAAATAAATGCAAATAAATAATAGAATGCAAGCACTCCCAGACATTCTATTACCTCCTTGTTATACAGCTAATAATGGAAAGTGAGACTTTTCTGCTTCCATCTCTCAACGACCCCGTTCAGGATGAAGTCTGAGTCCCAATTTGATTCATGGATTTTCTTTATCAGTCAGATTCTTCATCAGGACCCAGTCTCCAATCAATGCCTGTATCGGTACTCCTCCAACCAAGTCACTTTGGTGTGTGTCCTTGTCCTTCCATTTTTCATTTTAATCAGGATTGCACCAACTTTAGTTGGGCCACGTAATAGTAATCTATAAGGCAGGGGAGAGCCATTCCCCCTTTATCTTTTGATCATTTCAGTGCTTTGACTCTAATTCTAGGTATTTTCCCCTGCCATAGATAGATATCATGAAATAATTTTGTCCCACTCTGTGAATTGTTTCTCTGTGACCTCTACAGACAGTGTTTGAAAGAGACATAGTAACCTTGGTAAGACATTCATTTTTATTGAGTCTATTCTAGAGCTCAGGCACAATAAATAATAACATCTGAATGGTCCTAATTACAATCTTGTGAAATCCAAATCTTTGCAACACCTTGTATAGAAACGTCCATCTAAATGTTTTTTCCACATCCGTCCCTACCAGTATTGATTAAATCTTTCCCAACTGTATGTGTCTTATAACATGCAATGTCCTTCTAACACCTAACCTGTGTCCCTCTTTGCGTTATGAACCCTCTGTGGTCCACATTGATAATACCTGGTAGGATCTTCTCTGTTCTCTTGGCTACAATAGATGTAAACAGTTTGTAATCCTGATTAAAACACTGATTGCCCTGAAATTGGCACAGTCTAAATGTATGTATTGCCGTCTTTCGGTATTATTCTAATTGTAACCTCCCTCCACGATGCTGGGACTGGGACCACACCCTTTTATAACACCCAATTGAAAGTGTCTCACAAAATTGGATCCAATGTTTCTCTAAATGACTTACATACGATTCTGAGGAGAACCTATCTATGCCGGGGGATTTCTCAGGCTTCAATCAGCCTATGGCTGAATTTAGCTCTTGATTGAGCTAATTAGCTTTGTGTTTTTTAAGGGATTCAAGAAACGTTTCCATCTGAATGTCTTTATCTATATTTGGTTGTGAATAAAGGTTTGTATAGTATCAAAACAGCTTTGGATATCCTCCAATTCTTCCTGATTTAATTACTTCTGAGATTTATTTTAAAATGTTGGTTATGGTGTTCTCTGCTTGTTGTTTTCTAAAGGTTTGGCTGACTTTACACCCACTTCATTGTATCTTTGCTTAAGGAATAAAATGTTATGTATTTCTTGTGTGTACAGTATATTTAATACATTTAATAACTTTAGTTTTATCTTGGGGTCTCCTGATTCTTTATGTTTTGATTCTACAGTAGTTGTTTATATTCTCTTTCCAGATTATTGAGTCTATCCTGTTTTGCCTTCTGGATAAATGATTTGGCTATAATTATAACAGCACATTCGGGTTCACCTCTCCATTCTCATTCTCTGTCAGGTACTATTCAATTTTGTTTTTCAACTCTTCTTTCATTGGTTCATTTGAAATACTAAAGTTCAATCTCCAGAGGGTGTTTTTATTTCTGTAATTTAGATTCAAGGTCATATACACAGGGCTATGGTCTGAGAGATCCTAATTATGTGTCTATCTTTGTTATACATCATCAAGTAGTCAACCCTCGACTATATAAAGTGTGGAGGTGAATATTGTGCATAGACCCTGGCCCTCATTTATCAATGTTGCGTACGCACAGATATGTGCGTAACCCGTGCGTACGATCATTTCTAAGCAAAGTGTGGGACTTATCAATTTGAACGTGAACTTGACTTTGTGCGTATATCTACGCACAGCTCAGGGCATGCGTACCTGGTAGAATTTTTATATTCGCAGTCTGCAACGCGGAAATAAGCTTCCATGCATTAGTTTCAACACTGGCGTGTTCAACACTGGCGTGTTCAACTTCTGTATGACCGTAATTCATTATAGTTCATTGTAAAATCTGCCTCAGGGCAGCTCTGGCTGCAATTGTAGCTTACCACCACCGGTATGACTGTGTATGAACGAATAATGGACTCTGTGAAGCGCTCTGGGTGTCATGAAGAGCGCTATATAAATCCAAGCCATTATTATTATTATTAAAATAGCAACAGTGTAATTATAACGGGCTCACGCGCGAACAAGAGGTTGGCCTGCTTGTTTGGCATGGGGGGGCAGACGCAGAACACCCACCTCCAAACGCGATTAAATATTGTTTCAAATAAAAAGCTAAATACTATTATTTTGTGTGTCATGTTTTCAAATAAGATTGGCCACAACGAAATGCTTTCTACTTAAATTTTTTGGTTAGAATAGATTACCTCAGTTTTTTTGTGAGCTCCGCGCACAGACGTGATAATAATAATAATAACAATAATAATAATAGCTTAATTTTATATAGTGCCTTTCAAGAGACCCAAGGTCGCTTTACATAGATAGGGGGGGGGGGGGAATAACAAAGTAACAAACATAGTGGACAGACACAACATATAAATATGATGATGGGATTCAAGTTCGCGTTTTTATTGATCACATAATTATAGGCAGGCTATGGCATATAGGCTACAACATCATACATGGCAGTGAGATTCATTGTTCTTGTATATGCTCTCGTATTATTGTTTATATAGGCTACCCAATACCGACATCAAAATAGATTGTGTATGTCTCTACAAATCATATGCAGGTAGAAAATTTACAGAATATCCGTCGCGATTTGGAATAAAATTGAGGAGAACTTTAATCCCTGGGTATTAATAGAACGAAACGGAAAAAGGCAGTCATATTCCAGCACGGTCTTTATTAGTTAATATGGTCTTTAGGAAGTTAATAGATATCATATCCGACATCACCGTGTACACGTCTGTCAGCCTGTCACGTATTTCTCCATAACACGCTTCGCTCGGCTTAGTAAATTTTTCCACATTTCATGGGGGTGTTCCATTACTGTATATGGTTAATTACGGGCGGTGCTATATGCAAATACTTAAAATCGTGCACGGGCGTGGAGCGTAGAATCTAATGGTATTTATCAACACGGAGTGTGCGTACAACCCGCGTACGCACGTGTGATGAATCCCGATTTTTCTGTGCGTACACACATTCTAAATTATGTGCTTAAGAACAAAGATAGAACACTTTCTAAGAATAGTTGATAAATGAGGGCCCTACCTTTTGCGTTCAGCTCGCTCCATACATCCATTCTTCCCATTTCTGACATTAGGGCCCTTATTTTCCTAATTAAAGATTTGTTCTGGTTTGGGTTTGTGTCTAATTTGGGTTTAACCTCATATTTAGATCCTCCCACCAATCACATAGAACATAGAAAATGCATATCCCAGACCGTATTTAATTCTTAGTCTTATTTTAATTCTTATTCGTGACTTTTGTTTTTGACTACCTAAATGTTTACTGTTTACTGTGAGCGATCTGTAGTGCAAAATGTCCCTCAGGATGAATAAAGCATTTCTATTCAATCAGAATTCCCTGTCTCTCCGTGGCCATCATATCAAATATATGTAGAACTGCCACTGTACTCCCAGAGGTAAATAGATATTTAGTATCGTGACAGTCACCCCGTCTAATTTCCCTCTAATCTGTACCTTCCTTCTTTCCCTCATCTCTTGCTTCAGTTGCGTCGACGCCGATAATGCTAGTATCTCCACTCCAATATAGCTTGCTCGCCTGCAGAGCGTTCTACAGCTCCCCCCGCTCGTCTCAGAGCTCCCCGCTCTCCAAGTCGGCCCCCATCGACCACGGGATATGGCGGCTTGTGGTCCTCTTCCTTTTCTTCCTCCTCCTTTCTTCCCCTGAGCTTTCAAGGCATCTCTTCTTCCAAATACCTTCTCTGACTTATCTGAATATCTCCATGTTTCACACTTTCTTTTCTCAAGTTTTATCTGATTTCTCAATGTTTTCACCGGGAGGGCAGCAAAGCATGTCTTAGCCCATACTATTGCTAACTAGAAGTCAGATTCTCAATACGGGCCTTGTAGATAAACAAATACATGTGTCTATTACGTCGCTCAGACAGAGAAGACCACCCAACTTTTTCACACAGGATGCAATGATGAGTGCTATAAACATCACCAGTAATAAACATCAGAGCAGAATGATAAACAGCATCCAAGGGTTTAAGAGTAAATGAACAAAACATTTAGAACACTGGTTCTAGTCAGCACACCAGTAGCTGTTTATTTCCACATCTGTGACCAAACCTTGGTAATAAAGGAACCTTGTTAGAACCCAGGACGTTATGAAAAAGTATCAATTCACCTCATATGCCCTGCCCACCTCTGGCGTTGTCTTTTTATTTCCGGTAGGCGGTAGCTGATCTTAGTGACATGCTAGCTATCGCCAATATTCCCAAACCATATAAATAATTAATCTATAAGCACAAAAGGAACTTGCATTTCTTTCATTCAAAATTGACAAGACATCGGAGGCTGTCAGCATCCTTGTTGCTTAGAAACAAGGTGACGTGTGTCTCTTTTATACGGAGCTACTACTTATAATACCTATGAAACCACCTGGGCCTGCATCTATTTGCTAGCATGACCACCTGGACCTCCATCTATCTGCTAGCATGACCACCTGGTCCCTCATCTATCTGCTAGCATGACCACCTGGTCCTCCATCTACTGTATCTGTGGGATCTATTGATCCCCTTGGGGAAGGTTTGGGGCGTCATAGCAGCATGGGCGACGGGGGAGGAGAGGTACAGGTATGGGCAGGGTAATCGTAAAAATACAAAAATATAGGCAATAATATTAGATCTGAATGTAAAATAAATATGAGAAAAAATATATAATAATAAACAGTGTAAACAATATAATGAACTCTTCCCCTCCCTTCCCCTGTCCCTCTCATCTTGCTTGGTCGTCTCTCTTTCTCTCCCAGGGTAGACGCTCGGCATGGGGAATGATGGTTTTATTGCATTAACCTTAACACCCCCTGGACCCATAAAACACACTCACATGTGCGTGTGTGTGGTGCACATGCATACATACTGTAAGCACATACACATGGGCGTGTACACAGACACACACACACACACAAACAAACAAACACACGCACACATGCACACACACAGCACCCTGTGGTTGTTAGAGGAGCTATGAGGTAGCAACTGTTTTGTGCCATATAACCTATCAACACTGTCTGAGCCAAAAGCTCTTTGCATTGTTCTTTGCGCGGAACAGTTTTCTAAGACGATTAAAATCATTTCTAAATCATTGGCATGCTGTCTGCACAACATGACCCGTTCATGCCAACCTTATTAGAACACTTGTACATTTCAATCTTGCAAAGTGGATTGTTTTATGAAATAATGCCTGTCCATACTGAAATATTTGAGCAAGCTTAACGACAATTGGAGGATATTATAGAAATGAACGCTACTATTATTAGTTTTTTATCTTTTCAATTGTTGATCGGCGGAGCTTTGCTGCATTTGCCATGTTGCCAAGCAGTTTGTTGCTGAGTTTGTAGCTACAGAGTTAAAACTCTGTCCCGCCCAAAAATGTCTATCCAAGCAGCAGTAAGGGTATTGAAGTGAAGGCTCATTCACTCAAGCTTGCAATCTTACTAAAACCTCTCTGTGTACACACACATAAATATTAAAGCACACTCACTCCGCTGGCCAAGTGTAACAGATATCTCATCTAGCCCAGTCTCCATCCCCATTATAGATCAGCCTGGGTTATATGTAATCAACATACACACAAACACACACTGCTGGGTCCAGTTCAGACACAGTTACAGGACTGAGAGCCGGGGTAGTGTTTGGGAGGTCTGTGTGTGGTTGACAGTAGTGGGCATGGCTGACGGGGCAGACAGGGCAGGTGTGTGGAGGGTAGGGCAGCGCCCCCAGACTGGCAGTATTAATAACCACAGCTATTACAGGGCTGGCATTCCTTAGACAGCCCCCTCTTCCACCACTCTCTCACACACACACACACACACACACACACACACGCACGCACACGCACACGCACGCACACACACACACACACACACACACACACACACACACACACACACACACACACACACACACACGCACACACACACACACCTAAGGCCAGTCTCCATCGGAGTGGGACTGGGGGAGTTTTGACAAGCTCCTAACAGAGCAACACCAAACAGACAGAGCAGCTGTCCACACAGCTAAATGCACCTCACCACAGCTAAACAAACCTAAACAGAAGCTGACACACTCCTCCACGGTCCAGAGGAAACTCCACAGACAGAGAAACACTATCTCAAAACAAGGGCATGTGGGTAACTTTGTAAACATCGGTAACTCACAGTCTCTTCAACATGCAGTGAGGCTCGCAACTCTTATGCTCCTGAATCAGTCTATTAGACCAATCACTGGGGCTGTCCTTACATAAAAGACAGACACTGTGTGTCGACTAGTAGTCATAGGACGTGTGGATGTTATGAGATCATTTAAAATCTCATGCATATCAGAGATGTTGAGAGATCATCTAAAATCTCATGTGTACCAGAGATGTTCAGAGATCGTTAAAAATCGCATGCGAACCAGTGTGTGAGGGAGAGAGAGTGTACTGTACAGTATGTGGGAGTATGTATATACGTGTGTGTAGGGAGGACCGGAGACAATTGTAACAGTTTCATACAGTTATCTAAAGATCATTTAAAATATCATGCACCAGATATGTTCAGAGATCATTTAAAATATCATGCTTACCAGAGATGTTCAGAGATCATTTTAAATATCATGCACAACAATGATGTTCAGAGATCTTTCTAAATATCATGCGTACCAGAGATATTCAGAGATCATCAAAAAAATCTATGTTTTGATCCCAAACAGGATCTTGTGATTTGTCTAATAAACGATTCCAGGAGCAATAAACAACAGTAGACAGCCGTATTCTTCATGACTCGGACCTGTGCTTCACAGTTTGACGCAGCACCAAGAAAAGAGACGTGCATAAGAATTTACCTATCTCAAAACCCGCCCTCTTTTCTTGATTAGATTAGATTAGACTTGTTGCTTTCCTCGAGGATGGAGAAAAGAGGGTGGAGCTTGAGATAGGACAATTATAAGAAATCTATTCAACATGTCTCCATTACAATTGTTTGCTACCCATTCATCTATGTTGGGATCACTGATTGTGCCTTTAAGAAAACATTTACATTTTTGTGGCACGTTCCTTTTTTCTTTTCTTTTTTTAAACTTGTGGTTTTGTGGGTCCTCGGGTTCATCGAGCACTCAGCGCATAAAAGACAATGTAAACGTTCACTTTAAGTAAAACAAAGGAATTAATGCCAGAAATATCAGTTACCAGGCTTTCATGTGACAGAGGTGTTATGCAACGGGAGGGGATTAAAGTAGGATCTCAGATCTCTTGTCATTCTATCCACAGCAGTAGACTCGTGATTTAATCTGGTGCCATTTCTCGCCTGTCTCCTTTAGTGCCAAGTTGCCGGTTTCAGTGAGAAAATATGTAAACATTGGACTAACATATGAGCATCACCAGAAGGTCACTAACAGTTCTGTTTGTGCTATCCTAAAAAATGGAAAAAAAAGAAAAAGAAAACTTTGACACGAACAAAAACGAGTTTAACCCTTTCTACCACAATACAAAAGGTTAACCTTTCACTACCACACAACAAACGGTTAACCCTTTGTAGTGGAAGGTTAACCTTCTGTAGTGTGGTAGTGAAAGGGTTAACCCTTTGTAGCATGGTAGTGGAAGGGTTGACCCTCTGTAGTGTGGTAGTGAAAGGTTAACCGTCTGTAGTGTGGTAGTGAAAGGGTTAACCATCTGTAGTGTGATAGTGAAAGGTTAACCGTCTGTAGTGTGGTAGTGAAAGGTTAACCACCTGTACTGTGGTAGTGAACGGTTAACCTTCTGTAGTGTGGTAGTGAAAGGTTAACGTTAGGTTATGACTATAACCAAGTTCTGTTAACACTAGTGAACGCTCAGCGTCTCATGCATATATCTCGCTTCAGCATATATACACTGAATACATTTCAAAATGTACCTTTAAATGCCAGCATTCATCTGGCCACACCCCCATCCGCTTACCTATATAAGCAGGGGTGGTGCCACACACTCATCTCCTTCCCAACAAATTTCACCACAATGAAAAATCAAGGGCCGCAGCGGCGTCTAGACGCTGAGCGTTCACTAGTGTTAACAGAACTTGGTTATAGTCATAACCTAACGTTCTGTATCACACTAGCTCACGCTCAGCGTCTCATGCATAATAGGAGATGAGCGGGAGCTAGAAGCTCGACAAATGTACCCTGCTGAGGCCCCCCACAACCATCAGATCAGGGAGGACGAGCCCCCCCGACCCCCCCTAATGGAGGGCACCCCCCCTATTGGGGGCTTCAGGGGAGGGCGACGGACCCGACCGTGCGAATAGGCACTCAAGCAACTCAACGCACAGGGTGAACAGACCGTGGCTTGACCCCACGACTACACACACGCACAACCCGCATGCCACCCGGGAACGAACGGAGGGAACAACCTCGTTACTGCCCCCAGAATCACAGGGTCAAGGGCAAACCCAACCCCGTGGCAAGGCCGTAGCAGCGGAGCGCGAAGGAAGACCCAGACCCACCAAAGGGACTGGACCCCCTGGAACGGGGGCCCGGAGAAGTCCATGATGCCAGCATCAAGACCCCACCAGGTGGGCACTTAGTGACCCCGCCCCCCACATCGCCAGCGTATTCGGACAAAGGCCCCTCAGCCGAGCGGGCCCTGTCCCCCCAATAGTACACCGCCTGGCACACTGACCCTGCAGAACAGGCAGTCAGCATGGCCGTAAGCACACAAAAAAGGTTAACCAACGGAAGCAGGCAGCACACCGGGGAAAAACCAGGCAACAGGCTGTTAACCCTAGCCTGGAGACTGCGGACGAGACAGGCGCCAGAGGGGACAGCTGAACACAGCCGCACCGGCGGAAGGGGCGTAAGCTGGCGGTGTTGCATGACCAAGCCTCCATTTAAAAAAAACCCACCCAGAGGGGTTGAGGCAGAGAAGGCTGACACGATTGGCAGACGTCATGAACGTGCAGGGGCACCCTCAAACGGTGAACCCGGGAGTTGACACTGCTCCAACACACCAGGGAATCAACCACCTTGGTGTTACTCAATGCGGTGGTTGTTCCTATAACCCCTCAAGAAAAAACTCCAAAACACACCTGCGGGTATACACCGGCTATACCGCAGTACAAGTGTTTTAGTTTTCCAAAAAAGGGTTAACCCAGGCCTACGGGTCGACGAAACATTACTTCGGACCGGGCCCGGCGATACGGGAAGCACAGGGTCACCAGAGGAGGTCAAAGACCACCCCAACAGGCCCCTCTTCGCCATGCGTGAGAGAGGAGCGAAAAAGAATGGAGAACCAGCCCCAAGCACACCGTACTTGGTATTCCCAGGCGGTCTCCCAACCAAGTACTAACCAGGACCAACCTGTGTAGCGGCCGAGATCTGACGAGATCGAGCGTGTACAGGTTGGCATGGCCGTAAGCCATTACGACAGTGCTGAGTAAAAAACGTACCCAACCAGGGTCTCCATAGTGCTTAACCCTGTGACACCCGGACCAACCTGGCATTTTTCCCCCTGAAAAAAGCCCAAGTCCCTCAGGGTATCAGAACAGCAGATCTGCATCCCCGGCGGACAACGGGTTCAACTGACCAGAACCAGTCCCGTGCCCTAACCACGTTGTCATGCCTACTCCAGGAGAAAGGGCAGATATGCGTGTTGATCTTAAACATGAAAAGAAGGCGCCACCCAGACGTTCGGGCGAACCGCGCCCGGTGGCCCACCCCCAGGGCGTGAGACCCCTCTACATATGTTCAGATCTATTCCGTCATCATCCCCCAGACATCCGTCGATAACAAAAACCAGGTCGTTGGATTTGGTCGTCGGAAGAGGAAAAACCTCCATTCCAGTTGCTTTATAAAAACGCCGTTTTAACCTCAAGCAACCAAGGCGTGCCAGTCAGTCGCCTGTTTACAGAACACCCCGAGCTAGCACTATACGTGCGTCGGGACACACCCACATCAATGAACAGGCTATTTAGACCTGTCATTGAATCCCCAAGGTGCCATGGGGAACGACAAGAGGGGTGTGATACTTCCTAACTCCAACTCTTTTTAATAGAAAAGAAGGAAGCACCAACAGTATATATCCCAGTCTACACAGCCAGGGGTAAAAATGTTTCACATTTTTACATCCCACCACCCTCCCATAGGAAGGAGACGGGAATCCCCAGAGAGACTTCCCACGCGAGCTGTACAGATTGAAAAGAATATATTGCACCTTGAGCCATGTAAAAAATTGGATTTAGGGCTCTCCGGGGAGGAGGCACTGAACCCATACACACTCAATAATCGAATTGAATCGAATACATACACAATAGAGTAGGACTCCTTCTAGAGGGTCCACTCACCTTGACAATCTGAGGAGGAGGCTCTGTACTCTGAAGGAGGCTCCCTCACATGGAAGGAGGAGTCCCAACTCACAGAAGGCCCGAATAGGAGCTTGGTGAGGAGGAGCCCTGACCACCCCCCGAAACAGATCCATCACATGGACCTGAACAGCACACGGAAGTCCTACCAACAGAGACGCGCACGGTGACGTACTCTATGGCGGGGGAATTTCTGCGGTGCACACGCCCAATATTCCAGGCCGTGTGACCAGGAAACTCCCTCCCCCCCTCACCCTGTAACGTGCCGAACCGCAACGTGACAGGAACCTTGAAGGACAGGTGGGTTTACCCCTGACCAACAGAAAAAATGGGAAGGAAAGGTTACCAGTTCACCCCTTTACGACCCCACACCCATGATACGATGTAATGACAAAAAGAGAATATGACACAGTCATAGTCAGCTCTATGAAGCGTCTGACAGCTTCACACAGCGCATGAGCTAACCTGCTATCTGATTTTTACTAAGGAAAAAAAACACAGAATAGAGAGGGCTCTTCAAGAGCCCCGGTACCAAACTTACACATGTGCTTCTGTGGCCAGTCCAACCCAGTTGTAGGTCACATGACACACACAACCCATCATCACCTACAAAAAATGGCAAAAACACTCACACAGAGGAACGCCGTTTTTCATAATGAGAGAATACATAATTCTCGATTAGTATCGGCCACAGGCCTTGCTAAGCACACACGAAAGCGACCAAACAATCTTTTCTTTTAGGAAAATAAAGTTTCTCCGGCAGTTTTAGCACAACCTCAGCAATCAAGCTAAGGGTTACATCGCATCCCTACCACACAGAGACACAATGTAGTGCAACAACATGTCTGATAGGAGGATGAAGAAGTCCCCAGGGAACCGGGGGGAAACACAATCCTCCTACTTTACCCTTAATACGGCCAGTTAAAACAGGAAAACCTGTTAATATGTGAACACACTGTTCATTGTCATTACAGGCTGAGAAAAGAACATTCTTTACTCATTTGTCACTAAGCATAGCTTTATAGGTTAGTTAACCCCCTTAGTTGTGAGTACACGGTACATATAAACACACATGATGTTTCTCAACACAACAAACCAGATCATTTTCACATCTGAAACAACAACCCGATTTGCACGGAGAAGCTAAATACCTAGTGACAAGACAATTCACACACAACTCGCGTCGTATCCTAAATGTAGTGCAGTAACACTCGTTTTGGAAAACATCGTTATTTACAAAACATTTAGAAGGGAAAGCCAGAAGAAGTGTACAAGGTCTGGTCAGACCTGGCCTACCCGGAGCGTAGATCAACGAAGTGCAGTCTCAAGACACCGTAGAAAACACAGCCGTCCTGTGTTGTTCGATCTGGGCAGCGTCGCCGCTCCAACCCATCGCTACGGTCCCCTTTGTTGACGCAGGCTTTGCCGTCCTGGCCCAGGGCAGGTTCGACGAACATCCTCTGTCAAAGATGACGTCGTAGTCAAGAGTGTTTAAAACATGTTATAATCAAAGCACGTTCAACAGAGTAGCATTAAGCTAACGGCCGCTCCAACTGTCGGTCGCTACTGCCCCTGCCCGCGAGACGCCGAGCGAACGGCGCACGCGACCAGAGGGGAGCTCGCGGCGGCGCGCGAGGAGCCGGAACCACCCCGCGCTGGGCCTTGGCCGATAGCAGCAAGCTAACGTTTCCTAGTGATCACAGCAGGCTAGCGCCGCAGCTAACAGCTGACTGGCTAACAGTGGGCCCAACCTAGGTAGGCCACGCAGTGATCACAGCAGGCTAACGCCGCAGCTAACAGCTGACTGGCTAACCGTAAGCTAAGCAGCTATCACCTGAAATTGTACACAATGATATAACACTCACCCAGACAGGCCGCCGTTCTGAAACCCTCCTCACTTTTTAAGAGAAAAGAGAAACAAGATGTTAACACAGTTTTACAACGGTGATTTTACCAACACCCGACGGAGCCAGCACAATACCCAACTGGCCTGTGTAGCTGACTTTGAACACAGATCTTCCGCTAAAGAACATCTATGCCCATATCTCCTCGTGAGGGAATACTCTCATTTGGCTATGAAAGATGGGGCCTTAACACGGTGACAGAGAGATATCCACTCGTCCAGAAAACACAGGGATCACCAGTGTTAATGGTCGTGGCCCACTAGTCAAACTATAATGGGCTTCAGATCAAGGTCTTCCGCTGCTGCCCAAGAGGCTGAACCAAAAGACCTTAAACTGGGGCCGGTGTTCGTAAACATTGTCAGTTAGCCCTCATAGCACTAACAGACAAGTGGAGCCGCAAGCAAACAGTACTCACCCAACCTGAAACCCACCGCTTCTCACAACAGCGGCGCGTCCTACAGTTCAGCTGTGTCCTGAAAGGTTTCACCCCAACCAACACAGCAAGGAACTGCAGTTGAGAGGCATGCAGCGACGTGCTCCCAATACGAAAACCGGTGGAGGATTTTTAGAATGATCACCATCTTCCAGACACTCCAGTGACGAAGACAATATCGCCGTATTTTCTCGAAAATAGTGAGAGAGAAAATAAAGATATGATGTCAACGTATCTCCTTGTTCTTCCTTTCCTCGTAAACATTGCTTTTCCAGCCAATATTTTTCTCCACGTCAAGTGGGCATATAGCAACACATTGCTTGTGATGAAATTTGAGAAGGAGATGAGTGTGTGGCACCACCCCTGCTTATATAGGTAAGCGGATGGGGGTGTGGCCAGATGAATGCTGGCATTTAAAGGTACATTTAGAAATGTATTCAGTGTATATATGCTGAAGCGAGATATATGCATGAGACGCTGAGCGTGAGCTAGTATGATACAGAACCTTATGTAGTGTGGTAGTGAAAGGGTTAACCATATGTAGTGTGGTAGTGAAAGGTTAACCGTCTGTAGTGTGGTAGTGAAAGGTTAACCTTCTGTAGTGTGGTAGTGAAAGGTTAACCGTCTGTAGTGTGGTAATGAAAGGTTAACCGTCTGTAGTGTGGTAGTGAAAGGTTTGTTAAGGATTAAGGTGCTCCCATGGTCGAGCGGACAGTGCGCGGAGCGGACTCTGCGAGGTCCGCACGGACACTTTGAGCTTTCATAGTCGAGCGTACCTCCGTGGACCAATTTCCTACATGTCTCGCGCCAGTTTACACAATTGTTCCCACGCTGTTCAACTACTGTCATGTCGTCGTCATCCGATGTCAAAATAAAAAGTCTATGTTATCTCCGTTTTCAATATTTCGAAATAAAACTGGCAGTTTTACACACTAATAGAAAAGCCATTCAAACATCTCAAGTTTCTTCAGATGATGAAAAAAGACATCATGGTCCAAATGTATATGAATTGGAATGGGTGACGATTAGCGATAGTAAAACAAAATTTAGCGGCATCTACCTGCCAACGTTTTACCGGACCAATCCTACCCATTTAATCATGATGAGACCGATGACTAGGGTTGGGCACCGAGAACCGGTTCTAATAGGAACCGGTTACTAACTTCCGGTTCTGGAACCGGAAGTAACATATTTGCATTTCGATTTTTTTTTTTTTTTTTTTTATATATCTTTTTCTCCGATTTTTCTCTGTTTTATCCCCGTCCCAATTTTAGTCATTGTGCCAATTCCCCCCCCTCCCCTACCTGGTTGTTGTGCGCATGTTCTCCTACTGGTCGGTACAAGGGAGCCCTGAAGTATCCGCACACTTCCTCCGACACGTGCGGCGACAGCCAGTGGATCTCTTCTCACCTGGCAGCGAGGGCTCTCATTGGTGAAGTGTAACGCGTGGGAGGTCACGCTGCCTTCCTCAAGTCCTGCATCCGCTGAGCAAACACCCAGACCTGACCTGTAGGCGTTGCTGTCCACAACGCCAGTTTCCCACCCACGGCTTCCCTCCCCCTAACCCAGCCAAACAAGTTAGTATAGCGATCAGCCCAAGCCAAGGCAATGCTGACTCCGGGAGTCGAGACTTTAATTTCGATTCTTAAAGAAAAGAAGATTTTTATATATTTTTTTACTTTGTTAATTAATAGCCTAGTTATAGTACAGCAACCAAATTAAACTGTATCAAGTCAACTGACAATGTGAATAGTATGAAAAAAAATTCAGATAAAAAAATTATAATAATAATCTCCTGCGAAATAAGCTGTGACCTGTTTTGACCTGTACCTCAAAGAATCGGAATCGAGAATCGTTTAGAACAGGAATCGAAATGGAGAATCGGAATCGGAACCGGAATCGTTCAAATCCAAACGATGCCCAACCCTACCGATGACAGTTGTTTACAGTCAAAGTTTTGCTTGTACACGGTTGCAATTCCCCCTCCTCGCAGTCCTCGGCCAGTCGTCCACGGAGCGTTAAAATACGTACACGCAGGCATTGGCTATAGGCTTCTAAAACTATTTAATAGGCTAAACTTCTTTTTAACTTCTTTAATTCACATTTCTTTATTTCATTTCATTTTTCCCGACATAATGCTACCTGCCTCGACAAAATCCGTGACTCGGTTGCGATACAGATGAATTATCTTCTCAGAATAGTATATAAGTAGCTATGATCCTGCCCTACTCTCACTTGGCACGGAGCGAGTGTTCAGAGTAAAATGCAGATCGGCGTCATATTAAATGCAGGTCGATGTCAACCAAAACGCAGAGCAGCCTTTTATGTGACACCAAGTGAGCGGCGCGGACGTCCGCGCATTACAAAATTGGAGCTTCGCACTTGGAGTCTGCTTTGAGTACGCTTTGAGTCCGCACAGACCTTCGCGGAGTCCGCTCCGTGTGCGGTCCACTCGACTATGGGAGCACCTTTAGTGTTGGCGGAGGACCCAAACGCAGAACAGGACGAGGAGAAGGCAATAGGCAACAACGAGACGTGGAGCCAGGGGTGAAGTCAAAAACATAAAGATTTACGTCAGCAACAAAACAAGGATAGCACAGCAATGGCTGGCAGAGAGCAAAATACAAAACACGAACCAAAAAAAACACAGCAGAGCTGGTAGGGAAAAACAAACAAATCTACAAACAAACACTGACCAAAACCGAACTGTAACCACGAAAAACAAAGATGGTAACAAACTGGAAACTAACACTAGAACACTTACTACAAAATACTGGAAGAAGTCACAGGATCACAGGAACAGAGTAACTGACAGAACAAGACAGCAAACATGAACACCAAACACAAACAGGGATCTCAAACAATGAACCGACAAAGGGAGGCTGGCAAACGAGGCAGATATACACACACTAATTGACACATGAGGGTAATTGGGAACGAGACACACCTGAGAGGGAAAGCAGAACAAACACACAGGGGTACAGGACAAAAGATAACACAAGGCCAAAACAAACTGGGGAATACACTAAAATACAGAATACACTTAACAAAACCACAGGAGCACAAAGGGTAACATGACAGAAAGTACATTAATCACTGAGGACAGATTTACAAGGAAGTGGGTGATCATAAGTAGAGGTAGTAGTGACGGAAGTCCACAGGATGGCAGTAGTACAGAGTGAGGAGCTGGGGAAAGTTTGTGCAAAGGTGGGGGCTGTTGAGGAGGATGGAAAGGAGGGGAGGGTCCTCGGACAGGTGGACCCTTACAAGGTTAACCTTCTGTAGTGTGGTAGTGAAAGTGTTAAAGTGGGCTCGAAACGGGGGCTCCTTCCACAGAAAAGATGAGAAGAGAGGGACCGGGAAGAGGCCTTGCATATCAAAACAATAATGTCCCAATACAAACCAGCCAGACGTCTAAGTCAAACACACAACTATGTAAACACAATACAGACTGATCATGGGCAAGATAAACATCATCCCCGGCATGAGTCTGGACTGGAGATATGTTGTTCTCATAGACTGGATCCGATGGCCACATAATCCTGCCGACCAATCAGATGACAGCTTGAGTGATGGCACGGACTACAATGCTGCTATAAATCAATTATCTCCTGACCTGACGATGGTATGAGAATGGAAATCCCATTTGGACACGGCTTGAGTGTGTGTGTGTGTGTGTGTGTGTGTGTGTGTGTGTGTGTGTGTGTGTGTGTGTGTGTGTGTGCGTGCGTGCGTGCGTGCGTGCGTGCGTGTGTGCGTGCGTGCGTGCGTGCGTGTGTGTGTGTGATGGAGAGAGAGTGTACTGTATGTGGGAATAATATGTCTATGCGTGTGTGTAGGGGAGACCAGGGGTGATTGTAACAGTTTTTGGTTTTCACACAGTTATCTAAAGACCATTTAAAATATAATTACCAAACTTGTATGTAAAGAAATTCTATCTGTTGTGTCATTATTATTTATATGATTTAAAACTCTTTAAAAGGCGTTTTACTGTAATCCAGTCATCACGTTGTAATTTTTCGGCTGATTATCTAATCATCCTGAAATCAACACTAGATTATCATTAGTATGTCTCCTCGTCCATACATGAAATGACCGTCGTAGCGGGGCGCTCCCCCCCCCCCACCCCCACCGCAGCCAACGGTAAACAGCCATACACGGTCCACACATATAGCTGTGATCGCGGTAGGAATAAATGTCAGATCAACGATCAAATTTATATATAATCTTTTTACCTTGTATCTGATGTAATGCAAAAGAGATAATCCAAATATCTGATCGCAATTCCAAATAATGCTTGTGGAGGTCCGCACCACACTACCGACCGGTTCACAATGACGGGAGGGCGGAGTTACTGCTCAATGCCACCGTTGTATAGAACTGGTTCGCCCGAGTATTTAAACCCTGTGCGCCCGGCTCAGATCGCCTCCTAAAACACACCAAGGGCAAGGCGCTCGCCATCAACGCTGGATACACTGGGTTCGAGTCCAGCTCTCGGCGTTGCTATCAGCTTGGCTGGTCGTTCATACTAACACAATTGGCAGTGTTAGGGGTGGGAAAGCTGATGGGACCTGGGCTTGAACTATGACCTCTGCCAGTGGGTCTTGGACTTCCTGACGGGCAGACCCCAGGTGGTAAGAGCCGGCAACTGCACCTCCTCATCCATCACGCTCAACATAGGGGCCCCCCAGGGCTGTGTTCTGAGCCCCCTCCTCTACTCCCTGTACACACATGACTGCGTAGCACAGCGGAACAGCAACACCATCATCAAATTTGCTGATGACACAGTAGTGGTGGGCCTGATCTCTGCCAACGACGAAAGGGCCTACCTGGAAGAGGTAGAGAACCTGTCACAGTGGTGTCAGAACTGCCTCTCCCTGAACGTCAGCAAAACAAAAGAGATGATTGTGGACTTCAGGAGGTCGGGGGTCAAGGACTACAGCCCCCTCAGCATCGACGGGGCACCGGTTGAGAGAGTGAACAGTTTCAAGTACCTCGGAGCCCACATATCCGAGGACTTGACATGGACCACACACATTGACAGTGTTGTGAAGAAGGCACGACAACGCCTCTACTTCCTCAGGCGCCTAAGGAAGTTCCAAGTCAGTCAGAAGATCCTTAGGAACTTCTACTCATGTACAATAGAGAGCATCCTGACCGGCAACATCACCTCCTGGTTTGGGAATAGCACTGCACAAGACCGTAGCAGACTACAAAGTGTGACACGTTCAGCCGAACGCACAATTGGAGGGGGGCTTCCCACCCTCCAGAACATTTACAACAAGCGGTGCAAGGGGAAGGCTAAGAGAATTATTAAGGACTCGAGCCACCCGAACAACTGCCTCTTTGAACTGCTGCGGTCAGGCAAGCGATACCGGAGTCTTAAGGCGAGCACAGAAAGACTCAGAAGAAGCTTCTATCCCCAGGCCATCAGGCTGCTAAACGAACAATAAACACTATGCAACAACCATCAAATGCACACAGCACACACACCCACACGCACACACTCACTCAAACAAACAACACACTGCAGCACCCACTCTCCACACTTTAGATCACACAAACACACTTTACACTTTATATTTATTGATAAAGGATTTGCACTACAACTCGTACACCTACTGTGAATTGTACCTAAATTGCACCTCGTCCCATTTCTGCCTTGCACTATATAGTATTGTATATTAGTACACTGCACAGTATTGTATATTGTATGGTAACTACGTCTATTCTGCATCGAACATTGTACATATGTCTAAACTGAACACTGTGACCTAATTTTTTTACTTCTAATTTTACTATGTTATTTTATTTCATACTTATCTTGTCTTGCACAGTCTCTGGAGCGTAACAGTAAGAAGCATTTTGTATAAAAGTATTCTGTACTTCTGTATGACAAATATTAAAGAAACTTGAAACACCAATCCATTTTCAATGAGACGCAATAGCTCCGCCTGGCAGTAGAGGGCGGTATTGACCGTCTGCCAGCTCAGACAGGCTCTGAAGAGGATACCAGAGGCTGCAGCTATGAATTATGAATAGATATAGCGAATAAATGAAATAACGATCCCAAAAACGTGTTAACTCGTTTCTGGCGCTCAACGCATGGCGGCCAATAACGAGTTAACTCGTTTATGGCGCAGAATGTGTTAACATTCTAGTCACAATATTGATTTTAAAACAACATGTTAAATGTTACATTTGCCGGGCGGCTAGGTGGTGTAGTGGGCAAGGCGCTCGCCATCAACGCTGGATACACTGGGTTTGAGTCCAGCTCTCGGCGTTGCTATCAGCTTGGCTGGTCGTTCATACTAACACAATTGGCAGTGTTAGGGGTGGGAAAGCTGATGGGTGGGTCCTGGGCGTTGTGGACAGCGACCCCTACAGTTCGGTCGGGGCGCCTGCACAGCGAGGGTAGGATCTGGAGGGAGGTAGTGTGACCTTCCACACGTTACACTCTCCCGGTGAGAATCTGCGCTGCCAGGCTGGCTGCCGGCTGGCTGCACATGCGTCGGAGGAAAGCATGTGACAGTCTCCGGCCTCCGGGACCAACAGTAGGGGGGAGTGCGCAACAACCAGGAAGGGGGTTGGGAATTGGCATAACGACTAACAGTGGAATGGGAGAAAAAAATCGGAAAAAAGGAGGGGGGGGGGGATTAAAAAAATATATATATATCATTTATTAAACATGAAAAGACAAGTCTGGTAATTGCTTTGTGTGTATTCATAAAAGTCCACAAATAAACAAACTATTAGACATTGTTAATGATGAATAGGCTTAACTTTAAATTATGGCGGGGCGGAGCCAGGCGTTCATGGGGTGAGACGTGTTTCACGGGAGCTCCCTATTATTGTGCGGAAAACACTGTCACCCCACTAGTCTTTATTTTATTTTTATTTCTTATTGATCTTTTTGTTGAGTGGTCGAGCATCTACCACTTTCATCGACCTTTTTCGACTTTTCGTGATGTCGAAGCCGGGAACCAGAGCCAACAACGCTTCAGCCGACAAAATGGCGCCGGGCCCGTCCTCGCTTTCGCCTGAGATAAGCGAAATTCTCTCGGTGGTGACCAAACTCCATGCGGACTTTGAGGCACGCTTCGCCGAGGCACAATTGAAAGCGCAGGCGGAGCTTTTTGATACCTTTCGTCGGGCAATGTCGGAGGAGATCGGGCTGGCGGTGGGCCCGTTGAAAGAAAAGATGGAGTCACTGCACGCTGCCACCACAGCTAACGCTATCGAAGTAGCCTCGCTATCGGCTGAGGCCTCTCAACAGGGCGAGAGGGTGGCGGGTATGGAGAGCTCCCTGCTGGCTGCACAAGCTGACGTCGCCAAACTACAGTCGGTAATTGTGGAATTGCAGTCCAGGGAGAGACGATACAACATCAGGATTGTGTACCGGAGGGCAGTGAGGGAGGACGTCTCCCGGAGAACATGCCGGAGCTGCTGCAGAGGTTACTGGGGAAGGATGTCTTTCCCGATCCGCCCTTGTGTGAGTCGGCCTACAGAGCGGGCAAGACCAGTCCTGGTATGGGCAAGGAGCCGAGGCCCATCATCATCAAGCTAAACAGGCTACAGCAGAGAGAACTCATCATGCGGTCGGCCCGGGCCAGAAGGGGGGATCTGGCTCTCAACAATCACAAAGTGGCCATTTTCGAGGACTTCACGCCGGAGGTTCAGGCACAGAGGGGCGAATACAAACTGGTCATGGCCAAGCTATGGAAACTGGGCTTGAGGCCTACGCTATTCGCCCCCGCAAGATTGTCTGTGCTTTGTAAGGGCGATGACCGTCGCTCATTTTGGTCGTTGGCCAAAGCGGAGGAATATCTCGGGGGGTTGGCCGAGACGGTGGCTTGATAGCTTTGTCGGGTGAGTGGCTTGGCGTTGTGGACCTAAATACATTGATATATTTATTTGCGGACTATTCACAAATGCTTGATGTCAGGCCCAGACAGGCTAACTATCCGCTGCCCATCCGAGCTCTTTGGAGGCTAACGAGCTATCTGAACATTGTACATAACAGACTCTAGCGTGCTAGCCGGATTCACCACTAGCTTACGCGCTGGCCTCGGGCTGGCTAACGGGCTGTGGCTATCACCCGCGTCGATACATTCGAGACCCGATAATGTTTATGTATTTTGGTTGTTGTTGCTGTTCAAGTGACATAGTTTAATGGTGATCGGGTCCTTAACTAACTTCTTGTATGCTTTTATTTTTATATCCAGGATGCTTTGAGCTTTGGGCTCCAGTAGTAGAAGGTCGATTGAATATACTGGGTCGGGGTGGCTTTGCTTGCACTCTGGCCGTAACCCTCTTTTCCTTTTGTTCTTATTATCGCTGTTTTAATGGCATCTGTATGCGCAATTTAACTGATCCGATCCTACCTTAAACTAACTGCTGATATGCCTTAATTTTGTTTTGAATGTTCCTTTATCCATTTAAGCTATAACGTTGCGACATTAATATGCAGACTCCGAGGTTGATGGTTACAGGGTTGATGTTGAGTAATTATATAATAATGGCTATTTTTCCATTATAGTTGTCATGTTAGGGCCAAGGCTCACGTTGGCTCTCGACCGAATATACATAAAATATGTGATAACAGGCTGGGTCAGGTTTAGCTTTGCTTGCACTTTAGCCATAACCCTCTTTTTCCTTTTCCTCTTATTGTCGCTGTTTTAATGGCATTTGAATGAGCAATTTAACTGTGATCCGATACTACCTTAGACTAACTGCTGATATGCTTTGATTTTGTTTTGAATTTTCCTTTATCCATTTATGCTATAACGTTGCGACATTAATATGCAGACTCCGAGGTAGATGGTTACAGGGTTGATGTTGAGTAATTATATAATAATGGCAAATTTTTTCCATTATAGTTGTCATGTTAGGGCCAAGGCTCACGTTGGCTCTCGACCGAATATACATAAAATATGTGATAACAGGCTGGGTCAGGTTTAGCTTTGCTTGCACTTTAGCCATAACCCTCTTTTTCCTTTTCCTCTTATTGTCGCTGTTTTAATGGCATTTGAATGAGCAATTTAACTGTGATCCGATACTACCTTAGACTAACTGCTGATATGCTTTGATTTTGTTTTGAATTTTCCTATCCATTTATGCTATAACGTTGCGACATTGATACACAGACTCGGAAGAGGATGGTTACAGGGTTGATGTTGAGTTATTATATAATAATGGCTATTTCTTCCATTATAGTTGCCTCATGTTAGGGCCAAGGCTCACGGTGGTTTTCGACCGATATCTTTATTGAATTTAATTTTTATTTTAATTTGTGTTTATTGGACTAGTGGGGGTTTAATTAGGGGTTTATCTAGAGGGGGGTCGGAGTGGAGAACGTCTTATTGGATCCATGACTCCAGTGGGTAATGAGAGGAAGATGACCATCCTTAATGGATGGGGCATAGGGAGGGGTTTGGAGAGTGGGTATAGGGGTATTAATAATAGGACGGGTGGGTTAGAGTTTAGAGTAGAAGGAGGGGGGGTTGTAACTGGGGTGGTATTGTTCTGTGTTTTATGTACTGTTGTCTTATATGTGTGTGATTGTTCCTCCTCTGAACTCCTGAGATTGACCATCTGGGCCCGCCTGGATCAGCGCCTCTGTACTCAGCCTGGCTGCACTGGTATGTTCTCTACGCATTTAGACAAACTCGACCATGGCTAAATTGAATATTTTAATTTGGAACGCAGGAGGTCTTAATGCCCCACACAAGCGTGCCAGTGTCCTTTGGTTATTGAAGAGAAGAAATATTGACATTGCTCTCCTTAGTGAGACGCATTTATTGGTGGGTGATGTGTCAAGGCTGGCAAATCGGCAATATCACGTTATCTCCTCATCCTCAGCCAATGATAAGACGAAAGGAGTCGTCATAGTTACAAGACATAACCTTGATATCAAAGTCCTGGACGTGTGGTCGGACACAGAGGGAAGGATTACTATAGCAAAAGTTGAGTTCTCTCATAGGAAGATGGCAATAATAGCATTGTATGCTCCTAACACATTTGATTCAGCGTTCTATAATACAATCACGAAGAATATGTTGGAACTTAATGGATACGCTCTCATTGTGGGTGGCGATTTTGAATGCATGCTGGGATGCGGAGATGGATAGGTCCGGGTCCTCTGAAACGAGCGACCAAAAACGGTCCTCTAAGGCCCTCAGGATGTGGGCCCAGGACACGGGGCTCGCAGACCTATGGCGCTTATCCAATCCCACCCTCAAGGATTACTCTCACCTGTCAGCCAGACACAAAACCTTCTCTCGAATAGACTATGCATTCGCGTCCCCTAATATGTTTGATAGTTTCGATGTCTCATTGATTCCCTTGGCTCTCTCAGATCACAAGGGGATTTTCCTTACGGCAACCTTTGGCAGGCTCTCCGCGAGAGCTCCCAGATGGCGTTTTAATTCAACCTTGCTAAAGAACGATGATTTCTGTTCTGAGTTCAGGAGTAAACTAGCTGAATTCTTGCAGATCAACGTTGGCACAGTCGAAGACCCTAGGGTCCTGTGGAACGCATTGAAAGGATTTATCAGGGGTCATGTCACACTTTTCGCCTCCAATTTGCGAAAATCCCGGTCAAAAAAGCTAGAAGGACTGGAAACATTATATGCGGACCTATACGCATCCTTGCAAACTAACTATAGTGAACGACTAAACACACAACGTAAGATAGTCAAGAAAGAAATAAACTCCATACTTAAACAACAGTCTGAGTTCTTGATACATAGGACAAGACAAAATTACTACTTTCACGGCTCCAGGCCTAGCCATCTATTGGCAATGAAAATACGCTCGAATGATCATTTCTCGGATATCCCCTCGATCAAGACGAGCCAGGGTGCAGTCACTACTGATTCGAAAAAGATCAATGACACTTTTAAAGAGTTTTACTCACAGTTATATAGCTCAGAGGTTAATCTTGATGACTCTAAATTTGAATCGTTCATTGGCGGGCTTGAGATACCCCACATTTCTGAGGAAGAGGCCAAGGAACTGGGGAAACCGATCACTCTTGTGGAATTGAGGGAGACGATTACTGAAATGCAGAGGGGTAAGGCACCAGGCTGGGATGGTATTCCACCCGAGGTGTATTTAGCTTTTTGGGACCAACTGGGTCCATTGATGCTCGATATGATCAATTATGCTATCGAGCAAGGGGAGTTCTCAAGAGATGTCAACATGGCGTTGATTTCCTTACTTCTCAAGAAGGACAAAGATCCCAATGATTGTGGTAGCTATAGGCCCTTGAGTCTTCTCGGGCCGATTTAAAAGTGTTTGCCAAGGTGCTGGCCCACCGCCTGCAGAGATTTATGACGGTATTGGTACACTGCGATCAAACTGGTTTTATCCCGGGGTGTCTGGCTGCAGATAATCTTAGGAGGATGTTGCATGTAATCGATAACAGTAAAGACAATACAACTCCGTCCACAGTTCTGTCTTTGGATGCCATGAAGGCGTTTGACAGACTTGAGTGGTCATACCTGTGGAAGGTACTTGAGGTCATGGGTCTTGGGAAGAGTTTTATTCATATGATTAAAGTCCTGTTCCACACTCTTTCCAGTCTCCAGATCTTCTAGACAGGGTTGTCCTCTGAGCCCAGGACTGTTCGCGCTTTCCCTCGAACCTTTGGCCCAATTTATTAGGCAATCGGAGGACATCGTCCCCATAATGGTCAATAATACTCCACACAAAATTGCTCTCTATGCGGATGACCTGCTGATTTTTATGGACGACCCCTCCCGGTCGGCCACAAAATTATTGAGAATAATCGACGACTTTGGTAAAATGTCAGGCTTTAAGATTAACTGGAACAAATCAGCCTGCCTACCTCTTAATGAGCTGGCCAAGGCGGTACGACTACCAGCTGATATCCCCATAGTAGAACATTTTAAATACTTGGGCATAGAGATATTCCCCACGCTGAATCAAACTACTAAGTACAACTTCACGGGTACTTATGATAAAATACGCCAGGATCTAGACAGGTGGTCGTCCCTTCCTAACTCCTTACAAGCCCGGGCTTCCATAATCAAAATGAACGTCCTGCCTAGGATAAATTTTGTTAGCTCAATGCTCCCCCTGCCCCCTCCAATAGACCACTGGCGCAAGGTACAATCGATGGTATCTAAGTTTATCTGGAATAACAAACGCCCAAGAATCAAAAGGGCTACTACTCAACGTAGAAAACAAGATGGGGGCCTCGCAATCCCTGATTTTAAGCTTTATTTCTGGTCCTTTTCACTGAGACCTCTGATGTGCTGGCTAGACCCTGTAGAGGCTGTATCGTGGCGCTCCTTAGAAGCGGCGGCGGTCTCACCACTAAGATTGCAGGATGTAGTGTACTCCACTGTCTCTATTTCGAAATGCCGGCTGAGGTATGGACCGATCATAACTCACGTGATCCAAACGTGGCGTAATGTACAGAGGTCGTGTTGGGTTAAATGCCCATGGCACCTGGACTCTCCAATTTTTAATAACCAGCAATTACTTGTTGGGCACAAGCCGGTTAATATTCCTCAATGGCAAAGGAGGGGAGTGCATACTCTGGAGGATATTTATGATAAGAACGGCCTCCGTGCGTTTCAGGACTTAAGAGAATTTTATGATCTTCCCGGCGAGTCCTTCTTTCTTTACCTTCAACTAAGGTCAGCACTGAGGGCGCATGGCGTGCCGTGGGCTCAAGCTTTGCACCCACACCCCTTCCTCAGGCTCATAGTGGACAGGACGACATCCAGAGGGTTTGTCTCAGACTTTTATACGCTCTTAATTCAATCCATGTATAAAAATGTATCATTGGATACAATCTGGCGTGTGGATATCCCGGAGTTGGACCCCGAGTTTGACTGGGATGATGTTTGGGCAAATGTGGCATTATCTTCCCGCAACCCCAATCACCAGCAAATACATTTTAATTATATTCATAGGACCTATCTTACACCTAGGAAGCTATTTGCTATGGGCCTGATAACCGACTCTCGGTGCACTTTGTGCTCTCAAAAGGCCACTGGCACTTATATGCATATGTATTGGGATTGCCCACCAGTGGCTCGCTTCTGGAGGTCAATAACGGACAAACTTTCAGACCTGTGTGGCTTAACTATCCCATTCACAGCTGTTACGCTACTCCTGAACGATATAACGACACTACCTGCGTCCGTTCAACTAAAAAGTGTTGTCCTAGCGGGTGTCACAGCAGCGAAGAAGCTAATAGCAATGAGATGGAAGGAGCCTGAGAAGCTTACAGTGATTAACTGGTCCCTAACACTATTGGATGTGATTTATCTTGAGATATCCACGGCGCGGGTGATTGGGGTAGGACAGGCTGGCATTGACCTGTGGTTCGCAGCAGCTGAGAAGGTAAGGACCGCCGTGTGCGGCTGAGCGGGGTTGTGGTGCTTGATCGGGGGGGTCCGGCGGTCTCTTGGGAGGGGGAGGAGGAAATATTTTGTCTGTCTTGTCTTTTGTCTTGTCCTCTTGAGTTTAGCTGGGGATTTAATGGGGGGGCAGCTATTTAACTATTTCTTCACTGTTTGGTCACTTTTACACGGTCTCTGTGAGTCTATGGAACACCTCTACAGGTTTTTGTTTTTTCATGAAGGTTCATTGCTCTGTTTTCGGGTCGTGTTCTCAAAAAGTGGTCCTTGTGGTGAATTGGAGATATACGTTTTATTAATATAAGGTCACACGGCCGGGAATCGGGGCTGAACACTGGGGAAGACCATTTATTTATTAGATAGTACCCCTTGGATTTAGAAATTACAAGGTTGAACTCTGTTTTCTTTTCTCTTTGTCTGTATAAATTGTTATTCTGTATTATTATTGTTTTTGTTATTTTCTTGTGAAGTTCTATGTATTGTGATTGTGTTTAATGTGTTGTCTTGTTTCATGTGAATAATAATAAAAAAATGTGATAAAAAAAAAACTTTAAATTAGGGCACACAATAGCATCTGCAAATGATTTATAGATGTTTTATGAATGTCTTAACAAATAATTTGTTGAACATGAACAAATAAATGGAGGTACACTATAGTAGTTTTTTCATATCCATTTTTCAAAGCATCTACAAATGTTACTACACATTAAACAACATTATTTAATGATGAACAAATCAAGTACAAACAATGTTGATAATGAGTTATAAATAATGTAGAACTAATTTGTAAATGTTATACAAATATAGTTATAAATGATTTAATCATAATTTTCGAATGTATATAAATGATTTGTTCATGATTAGTTCATTATCTACAAATACCTTATAAAGGTCTTATAACTGAGTGTTATTATAAAGTGTTACCAAATCTCAGCCGGATGATTTAGACGCGAGGAAATTATGCCGCCATGAAATCATTGTAGTCCTAAGAAAGAGGAGACCCAGGGCTTTCGATGGAATGGCGTGAAAAAAAATATTGCCGTGATTTTCGTGATTATATCTCATGGGTCGAACAAACCTGAATGTTATTGCGATAAAATACAACGTATATTGTTTCTTTACCTTTCTGTGAACGTCTACAAAAATAATGTGTCGCAATCTGGTGAAAAATGGGCACCTGGTGGTACTAAATCCATTTATAGGCATGATATATATATTTATTTTTTTTTAATTATGTTTTTTTGGTAGATCATTTTATTGGTTTTTGCTACCGGGCAGTCCGGTAGAGAGAGAGAGAGGAAGAATGGGAGATAGATGGGGGAAGACATTCGGCAAAGGTCGCCGGGTCGGGGACTAAGGTCAGCACTGAGGGCGCATGGCGTGCCGTGGGCTCAAGCTTTGCACCCACACCCCTTCCTCAGGCTCATAGTGGACAGGACGACATCCAGAGGGTTTGTCTCAGACTTTTATACGCTCTTAATTCAATCCATGTATAAAAATGTATCATTGGATACAATCTGGCGTGTGGATATCCCGGAGTTGGACCCCGAGTTTGACTGGGATGATGTTTGGGCAAATGTGGCATTATCTTCCCGCAACCCCAATCACCAGCAAATACATTTTAATTATATTCATAGGACCTATCTTACACCTAGGAAGCTATTTGCTATGGGCCTGATAACCGACTCTCGGTGCACTTTGTGCTCTCAAAAGGCCACTGGCACTTATATGCATATGTATTGGGATTGCCCACCAGTGGCTCGCTTCTGGAGGTCAATAACGGACAAACTTTCAGACCTGTGTGGCTTAACTATCCCATTCACAGCTGTTACGCTACTCCTGAACGATATAACGACACTACCTGCGTCCGTTCAACTAAAAAGTGTTGTCCTAGCGGGTGTCACAGCAGCGAAGAAGCTAATAGCAATGAGATGGAAGGAGCCTGAGAAGCTTACAGTGATTAACTGGTCCCTAACACTATTGGATGTGATTTATCTTGAGATATCCACGGCGCGGGTGATTGGGGTAGGACAGGCTGGCATTGACCTGTGGTTCGCAGCAGCTGAGAAGGTAAGGACCGCCGTGTGCGGCTGAGCGGGGTTGTGGTGCTTGATCGGGGGGGTCCGGCGGTCTCTTGGGAGGGGGAGGAGGAAATATTTTGTCTGTCTTGTCTTTTGTCTTGTCCTCTTGAGTTTAGCTGGGGATTTAATGGGGGGGCAGCTATTTAACTATTTCTTCACTGTTTGGTCACTTTTACACGGTCTCTGTGAGTCTATGGAACACCTCTACAGGTTTTTGTTTTTTCATGAAGGTTCATTGCTCTGTTTTCGGGTCGTGTTCTCAAAAAGTGGTCCTTGTGGTGAATTGGAGATATACGTTTTATTAATATAAGGTCACACGGCCGGGAATCGGGGCTGAACACTGGGGAAGACCATTTATTTATTAGATAGTACCCCTTGGATTTAGAAATTACAAGGTTGAACTCTGTTTTCTTTTCTCTTTGTCTGTATAAATTGTTATTCTGTATTATTATTGTTTTTGTTATTTTCTTGTGAAGTTCTATGTATTGTGATTGTGTTTAATGTGTTGTCTTGTTTCATGTGAATAATAATAAAAAAATGTGATAAAAAAAAAACTTTAAATTAGGGCACACAATAGCATCTGCAAATGATTTATAGATGTTTTATGAATGTCTTAACAAATAATTTGTTGAACATGAACAAATAAATGGAGGTACACTATAGTAGTTTTTTCATATCCATTTTTCAAAGCATCTACAAATGTTACTACACATTAAACAACATTATTTAATGATGAACAAATCAAGTACAAACAATGTTGATAATGAGTTATAAATAATGTAGAACTAATTTGTAAATGTTATACAAATATAGTTATAAATGATTTAATCATAATTTTCGAATGTATATAAATGATTTGTTCATGATTAGTTCATTATCTACAAATACCTTATAAAGGTCTTATAACTGAGTGTTATTATAAAGTGTTACCAAATCTCAGCCGGATGATTTAGACGCGAGGAAATTATGCCGCCATGAAATCATTGTAGTCCTAAGAAAGAGGAGACCCAGGGCTTTCGATGGAATGGCGTGAAAAAAAATATTGCCGTGATTTTCGTGATTATATCTCATGGGTCGAACAAACCTGAATGTTATTGCGATAAAATACAACGTATATTGTTTCTTTACCTTTCTGTGAACGTCTACAAAAATAATGTGTCGCAATCTGGTGAAAAATGGGCACCTGGTGGTACTAAATCCATTTATAGGCATGATATATATATTTATTTTTTTTTAATTATGTTTTTTTGGTAGATCATTTTATTGGTTTTTGCTACCGGGCAGTCCGGTAGAGAGAGAGAGAGGAAGAATGGGAGATAGATGGGGGAAGACATTCGGCAAAGGTCGCCGGGTCGGGGACTAAGGTCAGCACTGAGGGCGCATGGCGTGCCGTGGGCTCAAGCTTTGCACCCACACCCCTTCCTCAGGCTCATAGTGGACAGGACGACATCCAGAGGGTTTGTCTCAGACTTTTATACGCTCTTAATTCAATCCATGTATAAAAATGTATCATTGGATACAATCTGGCGTGTGGATATCCCGGAGTTGGACCCCGAGTTTGACTGGGATGATGTTTGGGCAAATGTGGCATTATCTTCCCGCAACCCCAATCACCAGCAAATACATTTTAATTATATTCATAGGACCTATCTTACACCTAGGAAGCTATTTGCTATGGGCCTGATAACCGACTCTCGGTGCACTTTGTGCTCTCAAAAGGCCACTGGCACTTATATGCATATGTATTGGGATTGCCCACCAGTGGCTCGCTTCTGGAGGTCAATAACGGACAAACTTTCAGACCTGTGTGGCTTAACTATCCCATTCACAGCTGTTACGCTACTCCTGAACGATATAACGACACTACCTGCGTCCGTTCAACTAAAAAGTGTTGTCCTAGCGGGTGTCACAGCAGCGAAGAAGCTAATAGCAATGAGATGGAAGGAGCCTGAGAAGCTTACAGTGATTAACTGGTCCCTAACACTATTGGATGTGATTTATCTTGAGATATCCACGGCGCGGGTGATTGGGGTAGGACAGGCTGGCATTGACCTGTGGTTCGCAGCAGCTGAGAAGGTAAGGACCGCCGTGTGCGGCTGAGCGGGGTTGTGGTGCTTGATCGGGGGGGTCCGGCGGTCTCTTGGGAGGGGGAGGAGGAAATATTTTGTCTGTCTTGTCTTTTGTCTTGTCCTCTTGAGTTTAGCTGGGGATTTAATGGGGGGGCAGCTATTTAACTATTTCTTCACTGTTTGGTCACTTTTACACGGTCTCTGTGAGTCTATGGAACACCTCTACAGGTTTTTGTTTTTTCATGAAGGTTCATTGCTCTGTTTTCGGGTCGTGTTCTCAAAAAGTGGTCCTTGTGGTGAATTGGAGATATACGTTTTATTAATATAAGGTCACACGGCCGGGAATCGGGGCTGAACACTGGGGAAGACCATTTATTTATTAGATAGTACCCCTTGGATTTAGAAATTACAAGGTTGAACTCTGTTTTCTTTTCTCTTTGTCTGTATAAATTGTTATTCTGTATTATTATTGTTTTTGTTATTTTCTTGTGAAGTTCTATGTATTGTGATTGTGTTTAATGTGTTGTCTTGTTTCATGTGAATAATAATAAAAAAATGTGATAAAAAAAAAACTTTAAATTAGGGCACACAATAGCATCTGCAAATGATTTATAGATGTTTTATGAATGTCTTAACAAATAATTTGTTGAACATGAACAAATAAATGGAGGTACACTATAGTAGTTTTTTCATATCCATTTTTCAAAGCATCTACAAATGTTACTACACATTAAACAACATTATTTAATGATGAACAAATCAAGTACAAACAATGTTGATAATGAGTTATAAATAATGTAGAACTAATTTGTAAATGTTATACAAATATAGTTATAAATGATTTAATCATAATTTTCGAATGTATATAAATGATTTGTTCATGATTAGTTCATTATCTACAAATACCTTATAAAGGTCTTATAACTGAGTGTTATTATAAAGTGTTACCAAATCTCAGCCGGATGATTTAGATGCGAGGAAATTATGCCGCCATGAAATCATTGTAGTCCTAAGAAAGAGGAGACCCAGGGCTTTCGATGGAATGGCGTGAAAAAAAATATTGCCGTGATTTTCGTGATTATATCTCATGGGTCGAACAAACCTGAATGTTATTGCGATAAAATACAACGTATATTGTTTCTTTACCTTTCTGTGAACGTCTACAAAAATAATGTGTCGCAATCTGGTGAAAAATGGGCACCTGGTGGTACTAAATCCATTTATAGGCATGATATATATATTTATTTTTTTTTAATTATGTTTTTTTGGTAGATCATTTTATTGGTTTTTGCTACCGGGCAGTCCGGTAGAGAGAGAGAGAGGAAGAATGGGAGATAGATGGGGGAGGACATTCGGCAAAGGTCGCCGGGTCGGGGAGTCGAACCCGGGACGGCCGTGTTACACTGCAGCGCTGTACGTGGTGCGCCACCCTGGCGCCCCATAGACCTGATATTCTATATTCATGTTTCAAATTGCATGTGTCCAGATGGCAAAATTCAGTACTGTATCTACAAAAAAAACTGTAAATCATCTGCCTTTTATTCATTTCTACACTGGGAATACATTCCCTGAGGTCCATAGATGTCCCTAGATATAGAACATGCAAATGGTCCTTGTAGAAGTGGAGCAATCTTCCATTTACTTATGTACTTTTAGGTGAATCTTCTGAAAATATGGCTAGGGCTTAAGAGGTTAAAACATCAATTGATCATTTTAAAGGATTTCAAATAAAAACAATGCTTCCACTTCCCAGTATGTGTTTTCTTTGGCCTGGACTGGCAAGTAAACAGTTTTAGTCATATGTTTCCTGAATTACAAGTTTGTGTGTGTGGTGTGTGTGTTTGTTTGTTTGTTTGTTTGTTTGTTTGTTTGTTTTTTGTTTGTTTGTTTGTTTGTTTGTTTGTTTGTTTGTTTGTGCGTGTCTGTATGTGTGTATGTGTGTATGTGTGTATGTGTGTGCGTGTGTATGTGCGTGTGTGCGTGTGTGCGTGCGTGTGTGT